>NW_027223906.1:0-47996 GCF_028538775.1 Myotis yumanensis
TACCTCTAATCACAGTGTTTGAACAGGGCCTTAACGAAAGTATGGCTGTATTTCCTTGTATTTTAAGGGTTTTTCACTTTTCTAATCATTTCAATGTACAATCATTGTGTATTTTAAGAGTTCTTCCAACATGAGACAGTTTTCTTAGATATATATACATGAATCTTCAGGATTCAAACTGTTTCATTCAAAAAACTGCAGCCAATTCAGCCAAAATGGCAAATGTGAACAGTGTTCTCTTTATCTAAAGGCTTTATTCACAAATTCTGAGGTCTATAAATGGTAATTCTACATGTTTGAAAGAACTTTCTTCAGAAAAACGCCAAGTCAGTTAGTCAGAATTGTTACATTTTGAGTAATCTTTTCATTTCACAGCTTTATACCTCTAATCTCAGTGTTTGAACTGTGGCTTAATGAATGTATCGCTGTATTTCCTTGTATTTTAAAGGTTTTCACACGTTTCTAATCATTTCCATGTACAAACATTGTGTATTTTAAGTGTATTACCAACATGACACAGTTTTCTTAGATATATATACATGAATCTTCAGGATTCAAACTATTTCATTAAAAAAACTCTAACCAATTCAGCCAAAATAGTAAATGTGAACAGTATTCTCTTTATTTAAAGGCTTCATACACAAATTCTGAGCTCTATAAACCACAATTCTACATGTTTGAAAGAACTTTCTTCAGAAAAAACGCCAAGTCAGTTAGCCAGAATTGTTACATTATCAGTAATCTTGTCATTTCACAGCTTTATACCTCTAATCTCAGTGTTTGAACAGTGGCTTAACGATTGTATGGCTGTATTTACTTGTATTTTAAGGTTTTCACACGTTTCTAATAATTTCCATGTACAATCATTGTGTATTTTAAGAGTATTACCAACATGAGACAGTTTTCTTAGATATATATACATGAATCTTCAGGATGGAAACTGTTTCATTCAAAAAACTCTAGCCAATTCAGCCAAAATAGTAAATGTGAACAGTATTCTCTTTATTTGAACTGTTTCATTCAAAACCTCCAGCCAATTCAGCAAAAATAGTAAATGTGAACAGTATTCACTTTATTGAAAGGCTTCATACACAATTTCTGAGCTCTATAAACCCACATTCTCCATGTTTGAAAGAACTTTCTTTAGAAATACACCAAGTCACTTAGCCAGAATTGTTACATTATCAGTAATTTTGTCATTTCACAGCTTTATACCTCTAATCTCAGTGTTTGAACAGGGCCTTAAACCAAAGTATGGCTGTATTTACTTCTATTTTAAGGGTTTTCACATGTTTCTAATAATTTCCATGTACAATCATTGTGTATTTTAAGAGTATTACCAACATGAGACAGTTTTCTTAGATATATATACATGAATCTTCAGGATTCATACTGTTTCATTCAAAAAACTCTAGCCAATTCAGCCAAAATAGTAAATGTGTACAGTATTCTCTTTATTTAAACGGCTTCATACACAAATTCTGAGCTCTGTAAATGGAAATTCTTCATGTGTGAAAGACCTTTCTTCAGAAAAACATCAAGTCAGTTAGCCAGAAATGTAAATTTATCAGTAATGTTGTAATTTCACAGCTTTATACCTCTAATTTCAGTGTTTGAACAGGGTCTTAAAGAAAGTTTGGCTGTATTTCCTTGTACTTTAACGGTTTTCTCACATTTCTAATCATTTCCATGTACAATCATTTTGTATTTTAAGAGTTCTTCCAAAATGAGACAGTTTCCTTAGATATATATACATGAATCTTCAGGATTAAAACTGTTTCATTCGAAAAACTCTAGCAAATTCAGCCAAAATAGTAAGTGTGAACAGTATTCTATTTATTTAAAGGCTTCATACACAAATTCTGAGCTCTACAAACCACAATTCTACATGTTTGAAAGAACTTTCTTCAGAAAAACGCCAAGTCAGTTAACCATAATGGTTACATTTTCAGTAATCTTGTCATTTCACCGCTTATATACCTCTAATCTCAGTGTTTCAAGAGGCTCTTAACGAATGTATGGCTGTATTTCCTTGTATTTTAAGGGTTTTCACACGTTTCTAATCATTTCCATGTACAATCATGGTGTATTTTAAGAGTATTACCAACATGAGACAATTTTCTAGATATATATACATAAATCTTCATTATTGAAACTGTTTCATACAAAAAACTATAGCCAATTCAGCTAAAATGGTAAATGTGAACAGTATTCTCTTTATTTAAACGGCTTCATACACAAATTCCGAGCTTTGTAAATGGCAATTCTTCATGTGTGAAAGACATTTCTTCAGAAAAACATCAACTCAGAAAGCCAGAATTGTAACATTATCAGTAATCTTGTCATTTCACATTTTTATACCTCTAATTTCAGTGTTTGAACAGGGCCTTAAAGAAAGTATGGCTGTATTTCCTTGTATATTAAGGGTTTTGACACGTTTCTAATCATTTCCATGTACAATCTTTGTGTATTTTAAGACTATTACCAACATGAGACAGTTTTCTTAGATATATATACATGAATCTTCCAGATGGAAACTGTTTCATTCAAAAAACTCTAGCCAATTAGACCAAAATCATAAATGTGAACAGTTTTCCTCTTTTTTTAAAGGCTTCATACACAAATTCTTAGCTCTACAAAGCAGAATTCTACATGTTTGAAAGGACTTTCTTCAGAAAAAAGGCCAAGTCAGTTAGCCTGAATAGTTACATTATCAGTAATCTTGTCATTTCACAGCTTTATACCTCTAATCTCAGTGTTTCAAGAGGGCCTTAACGAAAGTATGGGTGTATTTTCTTGTATTTTAAGGGTTTTCACACGTTTTTAATCATTTCCATGTACAATAATTGTGTATTTTAAGAGTATTACCAACATGAGACAGTTTTCTTAGATATATATAAATAAATCTTCAAGATTGTAACTTTTCAAACAAACAACTATAGCCAATTCAGCCAAAATAGTAAATGTGATCAGTATTTCTCTTTATTTAACGGCTTCATACAGAAATTCGGAGCTCTGTAAATGGCAACTCTTCATGTGTGGAAAACCTTTCTTCAGAAAAACATCAAGTCATCTAGCCAGAATTGTAACATTATCAGTAATCTTGTCATTTCACAGCTTTATACCTCTAATCTCAGTGTGTGAACAGTGGCTTAACAAAAGTAAGGCTGTATTTACTTGTATTTTAAGGGTTTTCACATGTTTCTAATCATATCCATGTCAAATCATTGGGTATTTGAAGAGTATTACCAACATGAGACAGTTTTCTTAGAAATATATACATGAATCTTCAGGATTCAAACTGTTTCATTCAAAAAACTCTAGACAATTCAGCCAAAATAGTAAATGTGAACAGTATTCTCTTTATTTAAAGACTTCATACACAAATTCTGAGCTCTGTAAATGGCAATTCCTCATGGGTGAAAGTCCTTTCTTCAGAAAAACATCAAGTCAGTTAGCCAGAATTGTAACATTATCAGTAATATTGTCATTTGACAGCTTTATACCTCTAATCTCAGTGTTTTCAAATGTTTCTAATAATTTCAATGTACAATCATTGTGTATTTTAAGAGTTCTTCCAACATGAGACAGTTTTCTTAGATATATATACATGAATCTTCATGATTCACACTGGTTCATTCAAAAAACTCTAGCCAATTCAGCCAAAATAGTAAATGTGAACAGTATTCTATTTATTTAATGGCTTCATACACAAATTCCGAGCTCTGTAAATGGCAATTCTTCATGTTTGAAAGAACTTCCTTCAGAAAAACGCCAAGTCAGTTAGCCAGAATTGTAACATTATTAGTAATCTTCTCATTTCACAGCTTTATACCTCTAATCTCAGTGTTTGAACAGGGCCTTAACGAAAGTATGGCTCTATTTCCTTGTATTTTAAGGGTTTTCTCACGTTTCTAATCATTTCTATGTACTATCATTGTTTATTTTAAGAGTTCTTCCAACATGAGACAGTTTCCTTAGATATATATAAATGAATCTTCAGGATTGAAACTGTTTCATTCAAAAAACTCCAGCCAATTCAGTCAAAATAGCAAATGTGAACAGTGTTCTCTTTATTTAAAGGCTTTTATACACAAATTCTGAGATCTATAAATGGCAATTCTACATGTTTGAAAGAACTTTCTTCAGAAAAACGCCAAGTAAGTTAGCCAGAAATGTTACATTATCAGTAATCTTGTCATTTCACACATTTATACCTCTAATCTCAGTGTTTGAACAGTGGCTTTACAAAAGTAAGGCTGTATTTACCGGTATTTTAAGGGTTTTCACATGTCTCTAATCATTTCCATGTACAATCATTGTGTATTTTAAGAGTATTACCAACATGAGACAGTTTTCTTAGAAATATATACATTAATCTTCAGGATTCAAACTGTTTCATTCAAAAAACTCTAGCCAATTCAGCCAAAATAGTAAATGCGAACAGTATTCTCTTTATTGAAAGGCTTCATACACAAATTTTGAACTCTATAAACCACATTCTACATGTTTGAAAGAGGTTTCTTCAGAAAAACGCCAAGTCAGTTAGACAGAATTGTAACATTATTAGTAATCTTCTCATTTCACTGCTTTATACCTGTAATCTCAGTGTTTGAACAGGGCCTTAACGAAAGTATGGCTGTATTTCCTTGTATTTTAAGGGTTTTCTCACGTTTCCAATCATTTCAATGTACAATCATTGTGTATTTTAAGAGTTCTTCCAACATGAGAGTTTTCTTAGATATATATACATGAATCTTCAGGATTGAAACTGTTTCATTCAAAAAACTCCAGCCAATTCAGCCGAAATAGCAAATGTGAAGAGTGTTCTCTTTATTTAAAGGCTTTATACACAAATTTGAGGTCTATCAATGGCAATTCTCCATGTTTGAAAGAACTTTCTTCAGAAAAACGCCAAGTCAGTTAGCCAGAATTGTTACATTATCAGTAATCTTGTCATTTCACAGCTTTATCCCTCTAATCTCAGTGTTTTGAACAGGGCCTTAACGAAAGTATGGCTGTATTTCCTTGAATTTTAAGGGTTTTCACAAGTTTCTAATCATTTCCATGTACAATCATTGTGTATTTTAAGAGTATTACCAACATGAGACAGTTTTCTTAGACATATATACATGAATCTTCAGGATTCAAACTATTTCATTGAAAAAACTCTAGCCAATTCAGCAAAAATAGTAAATGTGAACAGTATTCTATTTATTTAAAGGCTTCATACACAAATTCTGAGCTCTACAAACCACAATTATACATGTTTGAAAGAACTTTCTTCAGAAAAACGCCAAGTCAGTTAGCCAGAATTGTTACATTATCAGTAATCTTGTCATTTCACAGATTTATACCTCTAATATCAGTGTTTCAAGAGGGCCTTAACGAAAGTATGGTTGTATTTCCTTGCATTTTAAGGGTTTTCTCACGTTGGTAATCATTTCTATGTACTATCATTGTGTATTTTAAGAGTTCTTCCAACATGAGACAGTTTTCTTAGATATATATACATGAATCTTCAGGATTGAAACTGTTTCATTCAAAAAACTCCAGCCAATTCAGTCAAAATAGCAAATGTGAACAGTGTTCTCTTTATTAAAAGGCTTTATACACAAAGTCTGAGGTCAATAAATGGCAATTCTACATGTTTGAAAGAACTTTCTTCAGAAAAACGCCAAGTCAGTTAGCCAGAAATGTTACATTATCAGTAATCTTGTCATTTCACAGCTTTATACCTCTAATCTCAGTGTTTGAACAGTGGCTTAGCAATGTTTGCCTGTATTTACTTGTATTTTAAGGGTTTTCACACGTTTCTAATCATTTCCATGTACAATCATTGTGTATTTTAAGAGTATTGCCAACATGAGACAGAGTTTTTACATGTATATTTGTGAATCTTCAGGATGGAGACTGTTTCATTCAAAAAAACTCTAGCCAATTCAGCCAAAATAGTAAATGTGAACAGTATTCTCCGTATTTAAAGGGTTCATACACAAAATTCTGAGCTCTGTAAATGGCAATTCTTCATGTGTAAAAGACCTTTCTTCAGAAAAACATCAAGTCACTTAGCCAGAATTGTAACATTACCAGTAATCTTGTCATTTCACAGCTTTAAACCTCTAATCTCAGTGTTTCAAGAGGGCCTTAACGAAAGTATGGGTGTATTTACTTGTATTTTAAGGGTTTTCACATGTTTCTAATCATTTACATGTTTAAAAATTGTGTATTTTAAGAGTATTACCACAATGAGACAGTTTTCTTAGATATATATACATAAATCTTCCCTATTGAAACTGTTTCATACAAAAAACTATAGCCAATTAAGCTAAAATAGTAACTGTGAACAGTATTCTATTTATTTAACGGGTTCATACACAAATTCCGAGCTCTGTAAATGGCAATTCTTCATGTGTGAAAGACCTTTCTTCAGAAAAACATCAAGTCAGTTAGCCAGAATTGTTACATTATCAGTAATCTTGTCATTTCACAGCTTTATACCTCTAATCTCAGTGTTTGAACAGGGCCTTAACGAATGTATGGCTGTATTTACTTGTATTTTAAGGGTTTTCACAGGTTTCTAATCATTTCCATGTACAATCATTGTGTATTTTAAGAGTATTACCAACATGAGACAGTTTCCTTAGACATATATACATGAATCTTCAGGATTCAAACTGTTTCATTCAAAAAACTCTAGCCAAGTCAGCCAAAATAGTAAACGTGAACAGTATTCTCTTTATTTAAAGGCTTCATACACAAATTCTGAGCTCGACAAACCAGAATTCTACATCTTTGAAAGGACTTTCTTAAGAAAAAACGCCAAGTCAGTTAGCCACAATTGTTACATTATCAGTAATCTTGTCATTTTACAGCTTTATACCTCTAATCTCAGTGTTTCAAGAGGCACTTAACGAAAGTTTGGCTGCATTTACTTGTATTTTAAGGGTTTTCACATATTTCTAATCATATCCATGTACAATCATTTTGTATTTTACGAGTATTACCAACATGAGACAGTTTTCTAGATATATATACAAAAATCTTCAAGATTGAAACTGTTTCACACAAAAACTATAGCCAATTCAGCCAAAATAGTAAATGTGAATAGTATTCTATTTATTTAACGGCTTCATACACAAATTCCGAGCTCTGTAAATGGCAATTCTTCATGTTTGAAAGAACATTCTTTAGAAAAACGCCAAGTCAGTTAGCCAGAATTGTAACATTATTAGTAATCTTGTCATTTCACAGCTTTATACCTCTAATCTCAGTGTTTGAACAGGGCCTTAACGAAAGTATGGCTGTATTTCCTTGTATTTTAAGGGTTTTCTCACGTTTCTAATCATTTCTATGTACTATCATTGTGTATTTTAAGAGTTCTTCCAACATGAGACAGTTTTCTTAGATATATATAAATGAATCTTCAGGATTGAAACTGTTTCATTCAAAAAACTCCAGCCAATTCAGTCAAAATAGCAAATGTGAACAGTGTTCTCTTTATTTAAAGGCTTTATACACAAATTCTGAGATGTATAAATGGCAATTCTACATGTTTGAAAGAACTTTCTTCAGAAAAAACGCCAAGTAAGTTAGCCAGAAATGTTACATTATCAGTAATCTTGTCATTTCACAGCTTTATACCTCTAATCTCAGTGTTTGAACAGTGGCTTAACAAAGGTAAGGCTGTATTTACCTGTATTTTAAGGGTTTTCACATGTCTCTAATCATTTCCATGTACAATCATTGTGTATTTTAAGAGTATTACCAACATGAGACAGTTTTCTTAGAAATATATACATTAATCTTCAGGATTCAAACTGTTTCATTCAAAAAACTCTAGACAATTCAGCCAAAATAGCAAATGTGAACAGTATTCTCTTTATTTAACGGCTTCATACACAAATTCTGAGCTCTGTAAATGGGAATTCTTAATGTTTGAAAGAACTTTCTTCAGAAAAACGCCAAGTCAGTTAGCCAGAATTGTAACAGTATTAGTAATCTTGTCATTTCACAGCTTTATACCTCTAATCTCAGTGTTTGAACAGGGCCTTTACGAAAGTATGGCTGTATTTCCTTGTATTTTAAGGGTTTTCCTCACGTTTCTAATCATTTCAATGTACAATCATTGTGTATTTTAAGAGTTCTTCCAACATGAGACAGTTTTCTTAGATATATATACATGAATCTTCAGGATTGAAACTGTTTCATTCAAAAAACTCCAGCCAATTCAGCCAAAATAGCAAATGTGAACAGTGTTCTCTTTATTTCAAGGCTTTATACACAAATTCTGAGGTCTATAAATGGCAATTCTACTTGTTTGAAACAACTTTCTTCAGAAAAACGCCAAGTCAGTTAGCCAGAACTGTTATATTATCAGTAATCTTGTCATTTCACAGCTTTATATCTCTAATCTCAGTGTTTAAACAGTGGCTTAACAAAAGTAAGTCTGTATTTAATTGTATTTTAAGGGTTTTCACATGTTTCTAATCATATCCATGTCAAATCATTGGGTATTTTAAGAGTATTACCAACATGAGACAGTTTTCTAGATATATATACATAAATCTTCAAGATTGAAACTGTTTCACACAAAAAACTATAGCCAATTCAGCCAAAATAATAAATGTGAACAGTATTCTCTTTATTTAAAGGCTTTATACACAAATTCTGAGGTCTTATAATTGGCAATTCTACCTGTTGAAAGAACTTTCTTCATAAAATCCCCAAGTCAGTTAGCCAGAATTGTTACATTATCAGTGATCTTGTCACTTCACAGCTTTATACCTCTAATCTCAGTGTTTGAACAGGGCATTAACGAAAGTATGGTTGTATTTCCATGCATTTTAAAGGTTTTCTCACGTTTCTAATCATTTCCATGTACAGTCATTGTGTATTTTAAGAGTATTACCAACATGAGACAGTTTTCTTAGATATATATACATGAATCTTCCGGATTCAAACTGTTCCATTCAAAAAACTCTAGCCAATTCATCCAAAATAATAATGTGAATAGTATTCTCTTTTTTTAAAGGCTTCATACACAAATTCTGAGCTCTACAAAGCACAATTCTACATATTTGAAAGGAATTTCATAAGAAAAAGGCCAAGTCAGTTAGCCAGAATAGTTACATTATCAGTAACCTTGTCATTTCACAGCTTTATACCTCTAATGTCAGTGTTTGAATAGGACTGTAACGAAAGTACGGCTGTATTTCCTTGTATTTTAAGGGTTTTCACACGTTTCTAATCATTTCCATGTACAATCTTTGTGTATTTAAAGAGTATTACCAACATGAGACAGTTTTCTTAGATATATATACATGAATCTTCAGGATTGAAACTGTTTCATTCAAAAAACTATAGCCAATTCGGCCAAAATAGTAAATGTGAACAGTATTCTCTTTATTTAAAGGCTTCATACACAAAATCTTAGCTCTACAAAGCACAATTCTACATGTTTGAAAGGACTTTCTTCAGAAAAAGGCCAAGTCAGTTAGCCAGAATAGTTACATTATCAGTAATCTTGTCATTTCACAGCTTTATACCTCTAATCTCAGTGTTTCAAGAGGGCCTTAATGAAAGTATGGGTGTATTTACTTGTATTTTAAGAGTTTTCACATGTTTCTAATCATTTCCATGTAAACCATTGTGTATTTAAGAGTATTAGCAACATGAGACAGTTTTCTTAGATATATATAAATAAATCTTCAAGATTGTAACTGTTTCAAACAAACAACTATAGCCAATTCAGCGAAAATAGTAAATGTGATCAGTTTTCTATTTATTTAACGGCTTCATACACAAATTCCGAGCTCTGTAAATGACAACTCTTCATGTGTGAAAGACCTTTCTTCAGAAAAACATCAAGTCAGTTAGCCAGAATTGGAACATTATCAGTAATCTTGTCATTTCACAGCTTTATACCTCTAATCTCAGAGTTTGAACAGTGGCTTAACGAATGTATGGCTGTATTTCCTTGTATTGTAAGGGTTTTCACACATTTCTAATCATTTCCAAGTACAATCATTGTGTATTTTAAGAGTATTACCACCACGAGACTGTTTTCTTAGATATATATACATTTATCTTCAGAATTGAAACTGTTTCATTCAAGAAACTCTAGCCAATTCAGCCAAAATAGTAAATGTGAACAGTATTCCCTTTATTGAAAGGCTTCATACACAAATTCTGAGGTCTACAAACCACAATTCAACATGTTTGAAAGAACTTTCTTCAGAAAAATGCCAAGTCAGTTAGCCAGAATTGTTATATGTTCAGTAATCTTGTCATTTTACAGCTTTATACCTCTAATCTCGGTGTTTGAACAGTGGCTTAAGGAATGTATGGCTGTATTTACTTGTATTTTAAGGGTTTTCACATGTTTATAATCATATCCATATCAAATCATTGTGTATTTTAAGAGTATTACTAACATGAGACAGTTTTCTTAGATATATATACATGAATCTTCAGGATTCATACTGTTTCATTCAAAAAACTCTAGCCAATTTAGCAAAAATAGTAAATGTGAACAGTATTCACTTTATTGAAAGGCTTCATACACAAATTCTGAGCTGTATAAACCACATTCTACATGTTTGAATGAACTTTCTTTAGAAATACACCAAGTCAGTTAGCCAGAATTGTTACATTATCAGTAATTTTGTCATTTCACAGCTTTATACCTCTAATCCAAGTGTTTGAACAGGGCCTTAACCAAAGTATGGCTGTATTTACTTGTATTTTAAGGGTTTTCACATGTTTATAATCATATCCATATCAAATCATTGTGTATTTTAAGAGTATTACTAACATGAGACAGTTTTCTTAGATATATATACAGGAATCTTCAGGTTTCAAACAGTTTCATTCAAAAAACTCCAGCCAATTTAGCAAAAATAGTAAATGTGAACAGTATTCACTTTATTGAAAGGCTTCATACACAAATTCTGAGCTGTATAAACCACATTCTACATGTTTGAATGAACTTTCTTTAGAAATACACCAAGTCAGTTAGCCAGAATTGTTACATTATCAGTAATTTTGTCATTTCACAGCTTTATACCTCTAATCCCAGTGTTTGAACAGGGCCTTAACCAAAGTATGGCTGTATTTACTTGTATTTTAAGGGTTTTAACATGTTTATAATCATATCCATATCAAATCATTGTGTATTTTAAGAGTATTACTAACATGAGACAGTTTTCTTAGATATATATACATGAATCTTCAGGATTCATACTGTTTCATTCAAAAAACTCTAGCCAATTCAGCCAAAATAGTAAATGTGAACAGTATTCACTTTATTTAACGGCTTCATACACAAATTCCGAGCTCTGTAAATGGCAATTCTTCATGTGTGAAAGACCTATCTTCAGAAAAACATCAAGTCACTTAGCCAGAATTGTAACATTATCAGTAATCTTGTCATTTCACAGCTTTATACCTCTAATCTCAGTGTTTGAACAGGGACTTAACGAAAGTATGGCTGTATTTCCTTGTATTTTAAGGGTTTTCACACGTTTCTAATCATTTCCACGTACAATCTTTGTGTATTTTAAGAGTATTACCAACATGAGACAGTTTTCTTACATATGTATACATGAATCTTCAGTATTGAGACTGTTTCATTCAAAAAACTCTACTCAATTCAGCCAAAATAATAAATGTGAACAGTATTCTCTTTATTTAAAGGCTTCATACACAAATTCTTAGCTCTACAAAGCAAAATTCTACATGTTTGAAAGTACTTTCTTCAGAAAAAGGCCAAGTCATTTAGCCAGAATAGTTACATGATCAGTAATCTTGTCATTTCACAGCTTTATACCTCTAATCTCAGTGTTCCAAGAGGGCCTTAATGAAAGTATGGGTGTATTTACTTGTATTTTAAGGGTTTTCACACGTTTCTAATCATTTCCATGTACAATCTTTGTGTATTTTAAGAGTATTACCAACATGAGACAGTTTTCTTACATATGTATACATGAATCTTCAGTATTGAGACCTTTTCATTCAAAAAACTCTACTCAATTCAGCCAAAATAATAAATGTGAACAGTATTCTCTTTATTTAAAGGCTTCATACACAAATTCTGATCTCTGCAAACCAGAATTCTACATGTTTGAAAGAACTTTCTTCAGGAAAACACCAAGTCAGTTAGGTAGAATTGTTACATTATCAGTAACCTTGTCATTTCACAGCTTTATACCTCTAAACTCAGTTTTTGAACAGTGGCTTAACGAATGTATCGCTGTATATACTTTTATTTTAAGGGTTTCCCACACGTTTCTAATCATTTCCATGTACAATCATTGTGTATTTTAAGAGTATTACCAACATGAGACAGTTTTCTTAGATATATATACATGAATCTTCAGGATTCAAACAGTTTCATTCAAAAAACTCTAGCCAATTCAGCCAAACTAGTAAATGTGAATAGTATTCTCTTTATTTAAAGGCTTCATACACAAATTCTGAGCTCTGTACATGGCAATTCTACATGTTTGAAAGAACTTTCCTCAGAAAAACGTCAAGTCAGTTAGCCAGAATTGTTACATTATCAGTAAACTTGTCATTTCAAAGCTTTATACCTCTAAACTCAGTGTTTGAACAGGGCCATAACGAAAGAATGGCTGTATTTACTTGTATTTTAAGGTTTTCAACACGTTTCAAATCATTTCCATGAACAATCACGGTGTATTTTAAGAGTTTTACCAACATGAGACTGTTTTCTTAGATATATATATATAATCTTCAGGATTGAAACTGTTTCATTCAAAAAACTCTATCTAATTCAGCCAAAATAGTGAATGTGAACAGTATTCTCTTTATTTAAAGGCTTTATACACAAATTCTGACCTCTGTAAATGTCAATTCTACATGTGTGAAAGACCTTTCTTCAGAAAAACATCAAGTCAGTTAGCCAGAATTGTTACATTATCAGTAATCTTGTCATTTCACAGCTTTATACTTCTAATCTCAGTGTTTCAAGAGGGCCTTAACAAAAGAATGGCTGTATTTACTAGTATTTTAAGGGTTTTCACATCTTTCTAATCATTTCCATGTACAATCATTGTGTATTTTAAGAGTTCTACCAACATGAGACAGTTTTCTTAGATATATATACATGAATCTTCAGGATTGAAACTGTTTCATTCAAAAAGCTCTAGCCAATTCAGCCAAACTAGTAAATGTGAACAGTATTCTCTTTATTTAAAGGCTTCATACACAAATTCTGATCTCTACAAACCAGAATTCTACATGTTTGAAAGAACTTTCTTCAGGAAAACACCAAGTCAGTTAGGTAGAATTGTTACATTATCAGTAACCTTGTCATTTCACAGCTTTATACCTCTAAACTCAGTTTTTGAACAGTGGCTTAACGAATGTATCGCTGTATATACTTTTATTTTAAGGGTTTTCACACGTTTCTAATCATTTCCATGTACAATCATTGTGTATTTTAAGAGTATTACCAACATGAAACAGTTTTCTTAGATATATATACATGAATCTTCAGGATTCAAACAGTTTCATTCAAAAAACTCTAGCCAATTCAGCCAAACTAGTAAATGTGAACAGTATTCTCTTTATTTAAAGGCTTCATACACAAATTCCGAGCTCTGTAAATGGCAATTCTTCATGTGTGAAAGACCTTTCTTCAGAAAAACATCAAGTCAGTCACCCAGAATTGTAACATTATCAGTAATCTTGTCATTTCACAGCTTTACACCTCTAATCTCAGTGTTTGAACAGGGCCGTAACGAAAGTATGGCTGTATTTCCTTGTATTTTAAGGGTTTTCACCCGTTTCTAATCATTTCCATGTACAATCATTGTGTATTTTAAGAGTATTACCAACATGAGACAGTTTTCTTAGATATATATACATGAATCTTCAGGATTGAAACTGTTTCATTCTAAAAAACTCTAGCCAATTCAGCCAAACTAGTAAATGTGAACAGTATTCTCTTGATTTAAAGGCTTCATACACAAATTCTGAGCTCTATAAACCACAATTCTACATGTTTGAAAGAACTTTCTTCAGAATAATGCCAAGTCAGTTAGCCAGAATTGTTACATTATCAGTAATCTTGTCACTTCACAGCTTTATACCTCAAATCTCAGTGTTTGAACAAGGCCTTAACGAAAGTATGGCTGTATTTCCTTGTATTTTAAGGGTTTTCACACGTTTCTAATCATTTCCATGTACAATCATTGTATATTTTAAGAGTATTACCAACACGAGACAGTTTTCTTCCATATATATACATGAATCTTCAGGATTGAAACTGTTTCATTCAAAAAACTCTAGCCAATTCAGGCAAAATAGTAAATGTGAACAGTATTCTCTTGATTTAAAGGCTTCATACACAAATTATGAGCTCTATAAACCACAATTCTACATGTTTGAAAGAACTTTCTTCAGAATAATGCCAAGTCAGTTAACCAGAATTGTTACATTATCAGTAATCTTTCACTTCACAGCTTTATACCTCAAATCTCAGTGTTTGAACAAGGCCTTAACGAAAGTATGGATGTATTTCCTTTTATTTTAAGGGTTTTCACATGTTTCTAATCATTTCCATGTGCAATCATTTTGTATTTTAAGAGTATTACCAACATGAGACAGTTTTCTAGATATATATATACATAAATCTTCCAGACTGAAACTGTTTCATACAAAAAACTATAGCCAATTCAGCCAAAATAGTAAATGTGAACTGTATTCTCTTTATTTATCGGCTTCATACACAAATTCCGAGCTCTGTAAATGGCAATTCTTCATGTGTGAAAGACCTTTCTTCAGAAAAACATCAAGTCAGTTAGCCAGAATTTTAACATTATCAGTAATCTTGTCATTTCACAGCTTTATAACTCTAATTTCAGTGTTTGAACAGGGCCTTAACGAAAGTATCGCAGTATTTCCTTGTATTTTAATGGTTTTCTCACGTTTCAAATCATTTCCATATACAATCACTGTGTATTTTATGAGTATTACCAACATGAAACAGTTTTCTTAGATATATATACATGAATCTTCAGGATTCAAACTGTTTCATTCAAAAAACTCTAGCCAATTCAGCCAAAATAGTAATTGTGAACAGTATTCTCTTTATTTAACAGCTTCATACACAAATTCCGAGCTCGATGAATGGCAATTCTTCATGTGTGAAAGAACTTTCTTCAGAAAAACATCAAGTTAGTTAGCCAGAATTGTAACATTATTAGTAATCTTGTCATTTCACAGCTTTATACCTGTAATCTCAGTGTTTGAACAGGGCCTTAACGAAATTATGGCTGTATTTCCTTGTATTTTAAGGGTTTTCTCATGTTTCTAATCATTTCAATGTACAATCATTGTGTATTTTAAGAGTTCCTCCAACATGAGACAATTTTCTTACATATATATACATGAATCTTCAGGATTGAAACTGTTTCATTCAAAAAACGCCAGCCAATTCAGCCAAAATAGCAAATGTGAACAGTGTTCTCTTTATTTAAAGGCTTTATACACAAATTCTGAGGTCTATAAATGGCAATTCTACAAGTTTGAAAGAACTTCCTTCAGAAAAACGCCAAGTCAGTTAGCCGGAATTGTTACATTATCAGTAATCTTGTCATTTCACAGCTTTATACCTCTAATCTCAGTGTTTGAACAGGGCCTTAACGAATATATGGCTGTATTTCCTTGTATTTTAAGGGTTTTCACAGGTTTCTAATCATTTCCATGTACAATCATTGTGTATTTTAAGAGTATTACCAACATGAGACAGTTTTCTTAGATATATATACATGAATCTTCAGGATTGAAACTGTTTCATTCAAAAAACTCTAGCCAATTCAGGCAAAATAGTAAATGTGAACAGTATTCTCTTGATTTAAAGGCTTCATACACAAATTCTGAGCTCTATAAACCACAATTCTAAATGTTTGAAAGAACTTTCTTCAGAATAATGCCAAGTCAGTTAGCCAGAATTGTTACATTATCAGTAATCTTGTCACTTCACAGCTTTATACCTCAAATCTCAGTCTTTGAACAAGGCCTTAACGAAAGTATGGCTGTATTTCTTTTATTTTAAGGGTTTTCACATGTTTCTAATCATTTCCATGTACAATCATTTTGTATTTTAAGAGTATTACCAACATGAGACAGTTTTCTAGATATATATATACATAAATCTTCCAGATTGAAACTGTTTCATACAAAAAACTATAGCCAATTCAGCCAAAATAGTAAATGTGAACTGTATTCTCTTTATTTAACGGCTTCATACACAAATTCTGAGCTCTGTAAATGGCAATTCTTCATGTGTGAAAGACCTTTCTTCAGAAAAACATCAAGTCAGTTAGCCAGAATTTTAACATTATCAGTAATATTGTCATTTCACAGCTTTATAACTCTAATTTCAGTGTTTGAACAGGGACTTAACGAAAGTATCACAGTATTTCCTTGTATTTTAATGGTTTTCTCACGTTTCAATCACGTTTCAAATCATTTCCATATACAATCACTGTGTATTTTAGAGTATTACCAACATGAAACAGTTTTCTTAGATATATATATACATGAATCTTCAGGATTCAAACTGTTTCATTCAAAAAACTCTAGCCAATTCAGCCAAAATAGTAAATGTGTACAGTATTCCTCTTTATTAAAAGCTTCACACACAAATTCTGAGCTCTACAAACCATATTCTACATGTTTGAATGAGCTTTCTTTAGAAATACACCAAGTCAGTTAGCCAGAATTGTTACATTATCAGTAATTTTGTCATTTCACAGCTTTATACCCCTAATCCCAGTGTTTGAACAGGGCCTTAACCAAAGTATGGCTGTATTTACTTGTATTTTAAGGGTTTTCACATGTTTATAATCTTATCCATATCAAATCATTGTGTATTTTAAGAGTATTACTAACATGAGACAGTTTTCTTAGATATATATACATGAATCTTCAGGATTCATACTGTTTCATTCAAAAAACTCTAGCCAATTCAGCCAAAATAGTAAATGTGAACAGTATTCTCTTATTTAAAGGCTTTATACACAAATTCTGAGCTCTATAAATGGCAATTCTACATGGTTTTAAAGGACTTTTTTCAGAAAAACGCCAAGTCAGTTAGCCAGAATTGTTACATTATCAGTAATCTTGTCAATTCACAGCTTTATACCTCTAATCTCCAGTGTTTGAACAGGGACTTAACGAAAGTATGGCTGTATTTCCTTGTATTTTAAGGGTTTTCACACGTTTCTAATCATTTCCATGTGCAATCTTTGTGTATTTAAGAGTATTACCCAACATGAGACAGTTTTCTTACATATGTATACATGAATCTTCAGTATTGAGACTGTTTCATTCAAAAAACTCTACTCAATTCAGCCAAAATAATAAATGTGAACAGTATTCTCTTTATTTAAAGGCTTCATACACAAATTCTTAGCTCTACAAAGCAAAATTCTACATGTTTGAAAGTACTTTCTTCAGAAAACAGGCCAAGTCAGTTAGCCAGAATAGTTAAATGATCAGTAATCTTGTCATTTCACAGCTTTTATACCTCTAATCTCAGTGTTCCAAGAGGGCCTTAATGAAAGTATGGGTGTATTTACTTGTATTTTAAGGGTTTTCCCATGTTTCTAATCATTTCCATGTACAATCATTGTGTATTTTAAGAGTATTAGGAACATGAGACAGATTTCTTAGATATATATAAATAAATCTTTCAAGATTGTAGACTGTTTCAAAACAAACATCTATAGCCAATTCAGCCAAAATAGTAAATGTGATCAGAATTCTCTTTATTTAACGGCTTCATACACAAATTCCGAGCTCTGTAAATGGTAATTCTTCATGTGTGAAAGACCTTTCTTCAGAAAAACATCAAGTCAGTTAGCCAGAATTGTAACAGTATTAGTCATCTTGTCATTTCACAGCTTTATACCTCTAATCTCAGTGTTTCAACAGGGCCTTACGAAAGTATGGCTGTATTTCCTTGTATTTTGAGGGTTTTCTCACATATCTAATCATTTCAATATACAATCGTTGTGTATTTTAAGAGTTCTTCCAACATGAGACAATTTTCTTACATATATATACATGAATCTTCAGGATTGAAACTGTTTCATTCAAAAAACTCTAGCCAATTCAGCCGAAATAGCAAATGTGAAGAGTGTTCTCTTTATTTAAAGGCTTTACACACAAAGTCTGAGCTCTATAAATGGCAATTCTACATGTTTGAAAGAACTTTCTTCAGAAAAATGCCAAGTCAGTTAGCCAGAATTGTTACATTATCAGTAATCTTGTCATTTCACAGCTTTATATACCTCTAATCTCAGTGTTTGAACAGGGCCTTAACGAAAGTATGGCTGTATTTCCTTGTATTTTAAGGGTTTTCACACGTTTCTAATCATTTCCATGTACAATCTTTGTGTATTTTAAGAGTATTACCAACATAGACAGTTTCTTACATATGTGTACATGAATCTTCCGGATTCAAACTATTTCATTCAAAAAAACTCTAGCCAATTCAGCCAAAATAGTAAATGTGAACAGTATTCTCTTTATTTTACGGCTTCATACACAAATTCCGAGCTCTGTAAATGGCAATTCTTCATGTGTGAAAAACCTTTCTTCAGAAAACATCAAGTCAGATAGCCAGAATTGTAACATTATCAGTAATCTTGTCATTTCACATTTTTTATACCTCTATTTCAGTGTTTGAACAGGGCCTTAACGAAAGTATGGCTGTATTTCCTTGTATTTTAAGGGTTTTCTCACGTTTCTAATCATTTCCATGTACAATCATTGTGTATTTTAAGAGTAATTACCAACATGAGCTACTTTTCTTACATATGTATACATCAATCTTCAGGATTGAAACTGTTTCATTCAAGAAACTCCAGCTAATTCAGCCAAAATAGCAAATGAGAACAGTGTATTCTTATTTAAAGGCTTTATACACAAATTCTGAGGTGTATAATTGGCAATTCTACATGTTTGAAAGAACTTTCTTCAGAAAAAACGCCAAGTCAGTTAGGCCAGAATTGTTACATTATCAGTGATTTTGTCACTTCACAGCTTTATACCTCTAATCTCAGTGTTTGAACAGAGCCTTAACGAAAGTATGGCTGTATTTCCATGTATTTTAAAGGTTTTCTCACGTTTCTAATAATTTCCATGTACAATCATTGTGTATTTTAAGAGTATTACCAACATGAGAAAGTTTTCTTAAATATATATACATGAATCTTCCGGATTCAAACTGTTTCATTCAAAAAACTCTAGCCAATTCAGCCAAAATAATTAATGTGAACAGTATTCTCTTTATTTAAAGGCTTCATACACAAATTCTTAGCTCTACAAACCACAATTCTATATGTTTGAAAGGACTTTCATCAGAAAAAGGCCAAGTCAGTTAGCCAGAATAGTTACATTATCAGTAATCATGTCATTTCAGAGCTTTATACTCTCTAATCTCAGTGTTTGAACAGGGCCTTAAAGAAAGTATGGCTGTATTTCCTTGTATTTTAAGGGTTTTCACATGTTCTAATCATTTCCCATGTACAATCATTGTGTATTTAAGAGTATTACCAACATGAGACAGTTTTCTTAGATATATATAAATAAATCTTCAAGATTGTAACTGTTTTCAAACAAAGAACTATAGCAGATTCAGCCAAAATAGTAAATGTGATCAGTTTTCTCTTTATTTAACGGCTTCATACACAAATTCCCGAGCTGCTGTAAATGGCAACTCTTCATGTGTGAAAGACCTTTCTTCAGAAAAACATCAAGTCAGTTAGCCAGAATGGTAACATTATCAGTAATCTTGTCATTTCACAGCTTTATACCTCTATTTCAGTGTTTGAACAGGGCCTTAACGAAAGTATGCCTGTATTTACTTGTATTTTAAGGGTGTTCTCATGTCTTTAATCATTTCTATGTACAATCATTGTGTATTTCAAGAGTATTACCGACATGAGACAGTTTTCTTAGATATATATACATGAATCTTCAGGTTTCAAACTGTTTCATTCAAAAAACTCTACCCAATTCAGCCAAAATAGTAAATGTGAACAGTATTCTTCTCTTATTTAACGGGTTCATACACAAATTCCGAGCTCTGTAAATGGCAATTCTTCATGTGTGAAAGACCTTTCTTCAGAAAAACATCAAGTCCGTTAGCCAGAATTGTAACAGTATTAGTAATCTTGTCATTTCACAACTTTATACCTCTAATCTCAGTGTTTGAACAGGGCCTTAAGAAAGTATGGCTGTATTTCCTTGTATTTTAAGGGTTTTCTCACGTTTCTAATCATTTCAATGTACAATCATTGTGTATTTTAAGAGTTCGTCCAATATGAGACAATTTCTTACGTATATATACATGAATCTTCAGGATTGAAACTGTTTCATTCAAAAAACTCCAGCCAATTCAGCCGAAATACTAAATGTGAAGAGTGTTCTCTTTATTTAAAGGCTTTATACACAAATTGTGAGCTCTATAAATGGCCATTCTACATGTTTGAAAGAACTTTCTCAGAAAAACGCCAAGTCAGTTAGCCGGAATTGTTACGTTATCACTGATCTTGTCATTTCACAGGTTTATACCTCTAATCTCAGTGTTTGAACAGGGCTGTAACCGAAAGTATGGCTATATTTCCTTGTATTTTAAGGGTTTTCATACGTTTCTAATCATTTCCATGTACAATCTTTGTGTATTTTAAGAGTATTACCCAACATGAGACAGTTTTCTTACATATGTATACATGAATCTTCAGTATTGAGACTGTTTCATTCAAAAAACTCTACTCAATTCAGCCGAAATAGCAAATGTGAAGAGTGTTCTCTTTATTTAAAGGCTTCATACACAAATTCTTAGCTCTACAAAGCACAATTCTACATGTTTGAAAGGACTTTCTTCAGAAAAAGGCCAAGTCAGTTAGCCAGAATAGTTACATTATCAGTAATCTTGTCATTTCACAGCTTTATACCTCTAATCTCAGTGTTTGAACAGGGCCTTAACGAAAGTATGGCTGTATTTCCTTGTATATTAAGGGTTTTCACAGGTTTCTAATCATTTCCATGTACAAACTTTGTGTATTTTAAGAGTTCTTCCCAACATGAGACAATTCTCTTACGTATATATACATGAATCTTCAGGATTGAAACTGTTTCATTCAAAAAACTCCAGCCAATTCAGCCGAAATAGCAAATGTGAAGAGTGTTCTCTTTATTTAAAGGCTTTATACACAAATTCTGAGCTCTATAAATGGCAATTCTACATGTTTGAAAGAACTTTCTTCAGAAAAACGCCAAGTCAGTTAGCCGGAATTGTTACGTTATCAGTAATCTTGTCATTTCAAAGCTTTATACCTCTAATCTCACTGTTTGAACAGGGCCTTAAACGAAAGTATGGGTGTATTTCCATGTATTTTAAGGGTTTTCACACGTTTCTAATCATTTCCATGTACAGTCATTGTGTATTTCAAGAGTATTACAAACATGAGACAGTTTTCTTAGATATATATACATGAATCTTCAGGATTGAAACTGTTTCATTCAAAAAACTCTAGCCAATTCAGCCAACATAGTAAACGTGAACATTATTCCCTTTATTTAACAGCTTCATACACAAATTCCGAGCTCTGTAAATGGCAATTCTTCATGTGTGAAAGACCCTTTCTTCAGAAAAACATCAAGTCACTTAGCCAGAATTGTAACATTATCAGTAATCTTGTCATTTCACCGCTTTATACCTCTAATCTCAGTGTTTGAACAGGGCTGTAACGAAAGTATGGCTGTATTTCCTTGTATTTTAAGGGTTTTCACACGTTTCCTAATCATTTCCATGTACAATCTTGTGTATTTTAAGAGTATTACCAACATGAGACAGTTTTCTTACATATGTATACATGAATCTTCAGGATTGAGACTGTTTCATTCAAAAAAAAGCTACCCAATTCAGCCGAAATAGTAAATGTGAACAGTATTCTCTTTATTTAACAGGCTTCATACACAAATTCCGAGCTCTGTAAATGGCAATGCTTCATGTGCGAAAGACCTTTCTTCAGATAAACATCAAGTCCGTTTAGCCAGAATTGTAACAGTATTAGTAATCTTGTCATTTCACAGCTTTATACCTCTAATCTCAGTGTTTGAACCGGGCCTTAACGAAAGTATGGCTGCATTTCCTTGTATTTTAAGGGTTTTCTCACATTTCTAATCATTTCAATGTACAATCATTGTGTATTTTAGAGTTCGTCCAACATGAGACAATTTTCTTACGTATATATACATGAATCTTCAGGATTGAAACTGTTTCATTCAAAAAACTCCAGCCAATTCAGCCAAAATAGCAAATGTGAAGAGTGTTCTCTTTATTTAACGGCTTTATACACATATTCTGAGCTCTATAAATGGCAATTCTACATGTTTGTAAGAACTTTCTTCAGAAAAACGCCAAGTCAGTTAGCCGGAATTGTTACGTTATCAGTAACTCTTGTCATTTCACAGCTTTATACCTCTAATCTCAGTGTTTGAACAGGGCAGTAACGAAAGTATGGCTCTATATCCTTGTATTTTAAGGGTTTTTCACACGTTTCTAATCATTTCCATGGACAATCTTTGTGTATTTTAAGAGTATTACCAACATGAGGACAGTTTTCTTACATATGTATATATGAATCTTCAGTATTGAGACTGTTTCATTCAAAAAACTCTACTCAATTCAGCCAAAATAATAAATGTGAACAGTATTCTCTTTATTAAAAGGCTTCATACACAAATTCTTAGCTCTACAAAGCACAATTCTACATGTTTGAAAGGATTTTCTTCAGAAAAGGCCAAGTCAGTTAGCCAGAATAGTTACATTATCAGTAATCTTGTCATTTCACAGCTTTATACCTCTAATCTCAGTGTTCCAAGAGGGCCTTAATGAAAGTATGGGTGTATTTACTTGTATTTTAAGGGTTTCCCCATGTTTCTAATCATTTCTATGTACAATCATTGTGTATTTTAAGAGTATTACCAACATGAGACAGTTTTCTTAGATATATATAAATAAATCTTTAAGATTGTAACTGTTTAAAACGAGACAACTATAGCCCATTCAGCCAAAATAGTAAATGTGATTAGTATTCTCTTTATTTAACGGCTTCATACACAAATTCCGAGCTCTGTAAATGGTAATTCTTCATGTGTGAAAGACCTTTCTTCAGAAAAACATCAAGTCAGTTAGCCAGAATTGTAACAGTATTAGTAATCTTGTCATTTCACAGCTTTATACCTCTAATCTCAGTGTTTGAACAGTGCCGTAACGAAAGTATGGCTGTATTTCCTTGTATTTGAGGGTTTTCTCACATTTCTAATCATTTCAATGTACAATCATGTGTATTTTACGAGTTCTTCCAACATGAGACAATTTTCTTACATATATATACATGAATCTACAGGATTGAAACTGTTTTATTCAAAAAACTCTAGTCACTTGAGCCAAAATAGTAAATGTGAACAGTATTCTCTTTATTTAAAGGCTTCATACACAAATTCTGAGCTCTATAAACCACAATTATACATGTTTGAAAGGAACTTTCTCAGAAAAACGCCAAGTCAGTTAGCCAGAATTGTTACATTATCAGTAATCTTGTCACAGCACAGCGTTATACCTCAAATCTCAGGGTTAGAACAGGGCCTTAACGAAAGTTGGCTGTATTTCCTTGTATTTTAAGGGTTTTCACATGTTTCTAATCATTTCCAAGTACAATCATTGTGTATTTTAAGAGGATTACCAAGCATGAGACAGTTTTCTTAGATATTATACATGAATCTTCAGGATTGAAACTGTTTCTTTCAAAAAACTCTAGCCCATTCCAGACAACATAGTAAATGTGAACAGTATTCTCTGTATTTAAAGGCTTCATACACAAATTCTGAGCTCTGTAAATGGCAATTCTTCATGTGTGAAAGACCTTTCTTCAGAAAAACATCAAGTCACTTAGCCAGAATTGTAACATTATCAGTAATCTTGTCATTTCACAGCTTTATACCTCTAATCTCAGTGTTTTGAACAGGGCCGTAACGAAAGTATGGCTGTATTCCCTTGTATTTTAAGGGTTTCCACACGTTTCTAATCATTTCCATGTACAATCATTGTGTATTTTAAGAGTATTACCAACATGAGACAGTTTTCTTACATATGTATACATGAATCTTCAGGATTCAAACTGTTTCATTCAAAAAACTCTAGCCAATTCAGCCAAAATAGTAATTGTGAACAGTATTCTCTTTATTTAACAGCTTCATACACAAATTCCGAGCTCGATGAATGGCAATTCTTCATGTGTGAAAGACCTTTCTTCAGAAAAACATCAAGTTAGTTAGGCCAGAATTGTAACATTATTAGTAATCTTGTCATTTCACATCTTTATACCTGTAATCTCAGTGTTTGAACAGGGCCTTAACGAAATTATGGCTGTATTTCCTTGTATTTTAAGGGTTTTCTCATGTTTCTAATCATTTCAATGTACAATCATTGTGTATTTTTAAGAGTTCCTCCAACATGAGACAATTTTCTTACATATATATACATGAATCTTCAGGATTGAAACTGTTTCATTCAAAAAACGCCAGCCAATTCAGCCAAAATAGCAAATGTGAACAGTGTTCTCTTTATTTAAAGGCTTTATACACAAATTCTGAGGTCTATAAATGGCAATTCTACAAGTTTGAAAGAACTTCCTTCAGAAAAACGCCAAGTCAGTTAGCCAGAATTGTTACATTATCAGTAATCTTGTCATTTCACAGCTTTATACCTCTAATCTCAGTGTTTGAACAGGGCCTTAACGAATGTATGGCTGTATTTACTTGTATTTTAAGGGTTTTCACAGGTTTCTTAATCATTTCCATGTACAATCATTGTGTATTTAAGAGTATTACCAACATGAGACAGTTTCCTTAGACATATATACATGAATCTTCAGGATTGAAACTGTTTCATTCAAAAAACTCTAGCCAAGTCAGCCAAAATAGTAAACGTGAACAGTATTCTGTTTATTTAAAGGCTTCATACACAAATTCTGAGCTCGACAAACCAGAATTCTACATCTTTGAAAGGACTTTCTTAAGAAAAACGCCAAGTCAGTTAGCCACAATTGTTACATTATCAGTAATCTTGTCATTTTACAGCTTTATACCTCTAATCTCAGTGTTTCAAGAGGCACTTAACGAAAGTTTGGCTGCATTTACTTGTATTTTAAGGGTTTTCACATGTTTCTAATCATAGCCATGTACAATCATTTTGTATTTTACGAGTATTACCAACATGAGACAGTTTTCTAGATATATATACAAAAATCTTCAAGATTGAAACTGTTTCACACAAAAACTATAGCCAATTCAGCCAAAATAGTAAATGTGAATAGTATTCTATTATTTAACGGCTTCATACACAAATTCCGAGCTCTGTAAATGGGCAATTCTTCATGTTTGAAAGAACTTTCTTTAGAAAAACGCCAAGTCAGTTAGCCAGAAATTGTAACATTATTAGTAATCTTGTCATTTCACAGCTTTATACCTCTAATCTCAGTGTTTGAACAGGGCCTTAACGAAAGTATGGCTGTATTTCCTTGTATTTTAAGGGTTTTCTCACGTTTCTAATCATTTCTATGTACTATCATTGTGTATTTTAAGAGTTCTTCCAACATGAGACAGTTTTCTTAGATATATATAAATGAATCTTCAGGATTGAAACTGTTTCATTCAAAAACTCCAGCCAATTCAGTCAAAATAGCAAATGTGAACAGTGTTCTCTTTATATAAGGCTTTATACACAAATTCTGAGATGTATAAATGGCAATTCTACATGTTTGAAAGAACTTTCTTCAGAAAAACGCCAAGTCAGTTAGCCAGAACTGTTATATTATCAGTAATCTTGTCATTTCACAGCTTTATATCTCTAATCTCAGTGTTTAAAACAGTGGCCTAACAAAAGTAAGTCTGTATTTACTTGTATTTTAAGGGTTTTCACATGTTTCTAATCATATCCATGTCAAATCATTGGGTATTTTAAGAGTATTACCAACATGAGACAGTTTTCTAGATATATATACATAAATCTCAAGATTGAAACTGTTTCACCACAAAAAACTATAGCCAATTCAGCCAAAATAATAAATGTGAACAGTAATTCCCTTTATTTAAAGGCTTTATACACAAATTCTGAGGTCTATAATTGGCAATTCTACCTGTTTGAAAGAACTTTCTTCAGAAAAACGCCAAGTCAGTTAGCCAGAATTGTTACATTATCAGTGATCTTGTCACTTCACAGCTTTATACCTCTAATCTCAGTGTTTGAACAGGGCATTAACGAAAGTATGGTTGTATTTCCATGCATTTTAAAGGTTTTCTCACGTTTCTAATCATTTCCCTGTACAGTCAATGTGTATTTTAAGAGTATTACCAACATGAGACAGTTTTCTTAGATATTATACATGAATCTTCCGGATTCAAACTGTTCCATTCAAAAAACTCTAGCCAATTCATCCAAAATAATAATGTGAACAGTATTCTCTTTTTTTAAAGGCTTCATACACAAATTCTTAGCTCTACAAAGCACAATTCTACATATTTGAAAGGAATTTCATAAGAAAAAGGCCAAGTCAGTTAGCCAGAATAGTTACATTATCAGTAACCTTGTCATTTCACAGCTTTATACCTCTAATGTCAGTGTTTGAATAGGACTGTAACGAAAGTATGGCTGTATTTTCCTTGTATTTTAAGGGTTTTCACACGTTTCTATCATTTCCATGTACAATCTTTGTGTATTTAAAGAGTATTACCAACATGAGACAGTTTTCTTACATATGTAAACATGAATCTTCAGGATTGAAACTGTTTCATTCAAAAAACTCTAGCCAATTCAGCCAAAATAATAACTGTGAACAGTATTCTCTTTATTTAAAGGCTTCATAACACAAATTCTTAGCTCTACAAAGCACAATTCTACATGTTTGAAAGGACTTTCTTCAGAAAAAGGCCAAGTCAGTTAGCCAGAATAGTTACATTATCAGTAATCTTGTCATTTCACAGCTTTATACCTCTAATCTCAGTGTTACAAGAGGGCCTTAATGAAAGGTATGGGTGTATTTACTCGTATTTTAAGAGTTTTCACATGTTTCTAATCATTTCCATGTAAATCATTGTGTATTTAAGAGTATTAGCAACATGAGACAGTTTTTCTTAGATATATATAAATAAATCTTCAAGATTGTAACTGTTTCAAACAAACAACTATAGCCAATTCAGCGAAAATAGTAAATGTGATCAGTTTTCTATTTATTAACGGCTTCATACACAAATTCCGAGCTCTGTAAATGACAACTCTTCATGTGTGAAAGACCTTTCTTCAGAAAAACATCAAGTCAGTTAGCCAGAATTGGAACATTATCAGTAATTCTGTCATTTCACAGCTTTATACCTCTAATCTCAGAGTTTGAACAGTGGCTTAACGAATGTATGGCTGTATTTCCTTGTATTGTAAGGGTTTTCACACATTTCTAATCATTTCCAAGTACAATCATTGTGTATTTAAGAGTATTACCAACATGAGACTGTTTTCATAGATATATATACATTTATCTTCAGAATTGAAACTGTTTCATTCAAGAAACTCTAGCCATTCAGCCAAAATAGTAAATGTGAACAGTATTCCCTTTATTGAAAGGCTTCATACACAAATTCTGAGGTCTGCAAACCACAATTCAACATGTTTGAAAGAACTTTCCTTCAGAAAAATGCCAAGTCAGTTAGCCAGAATTGTTATATGTTCAGTAATCTTGTAATTTTACAGCTTTATACCTCTAATCTCGGTGTTTGAACAGTGGCTTAAGGAATGTATGGCTGTATTTACTTGTATTTTAAGGGTTTTCACATGTTTCTAATCATTTCCATGTACAATCATTTTGTATTTTAAGAGTATTACCAACATGAAACAGTTTTCTTAGATATATATACATGAATCTTCAGGATTCAAACAGTTTCATTCAAAAAACTCCAGCCAATTTAGCAAAAATAGTAAATGTGAACAGTATTCACTTTATTGAAAGGCTTCATACACAAATTCTGAGCTCTATAAACCATATTCTACATGTTTGAATGAACTTTCTTTAGAAATACACCAAGTCAGTTAGCCAGAATTGTTACATTATCAGTAATTTTGTCATTTCACAGCTTTATACCTCTAATCTCAGTGTTTGAACAGGCCTTAACCAAAGTATGGCTTAAGGAATGTATGGCTGTATTTACTTGTATTTTAAGGGTTTTCACATGTTTATAATCTTATCCATATCAAATCATTGTGTATTTTAAGAGTATTACTAACATGAGACAGTTTTCTTAGATATATATACATGAATCTTCAGGATTCATACTGTTTCATTCAAAAAACTCTAGCCAATTCAGCCAAAATAGTAAATGTGAACAGTATTCTCTTATGTAACGGCTTCATACACAAATTCCGAGCTCTGTAAATGGCAATTCTTCATGTGTGAAAGACCTATCTTCAGAAAAATATCAAGTCACTTAGCAAGCATTGTAACATTATCAGTAATCTTGTCATTTCACAGCTTTATACCTCTAATCTCAGTGTTTGAACAGGGACTTAACGAAAGTATGGCTGTATTTCCTTGTATTTTAAGGGTTTTCACACGTTTCTAATCATTTCCATGTGCAATCTTTGTGTATTTTAAGAGTATTACCAACATGAGACAGTTTTCTTACATATGTATACATGAATCTTCAGTATTGAGACTGTTTCATTCAAAAAACTCTACTCAATTCAGCCAAAATAATAAATGTGAACCAGTATTCTCTTTATTTAAAGGCTTCATACACAAATTCTTAGCTCTACAAAGCAAAATTCTACATGTTTGAAAGTACTTTCTTCAGAAAAAGGCCAAGTCAGTTAGCCAGAATAGTTAAATGATCAGTAATCTTGTCATTTCACAGCTTTATACCTCTAATCTCAGTGTTCAAGAGGGCCTTAATGAAAGTATGGGTGTATTTACTTGTATTTTAAGGGTTTTTCCATGTTTCTAATCATTTCCATGTACAATCATTGTGTATTTTAAGAGTATTAGGAACATGAGACAGTTTTCTTAGATATATATAAATAAATCTTCAAGATTGTAACTGTTTCAAACAAACATCTATAGCCAATTCTGCAAAATAGTAAATGTGATCAGTATTCTCTTTATTTAACGGCTTCATACACAAATTCCGAGCTCTGTAAATGGTAAATTCTTCGTGTGTGAAAGACCTTTCTTCAGAAAAACATCAAGTCAGTTAGCCAGAATTGTAACAGTATTAGTAATCTTGTCATTTGACAGCTTTATACCTCTAATCTCAGTGTTTGAACAGGGCCTTAACGAAAGTATGGCTGTATTTCCTTGTATTTTGAGGGTTTTCTCACATATCTAATCATTTCAATGTACAATCGTTGTGTATTTTAAGAGTTCTTCCAACATGAGACAATTTTCTTACATATATATACATGAATCTTCAGGATTGAAACTGTTTCATTCAAAAAAACTCCAGCCAATTCAGCCGAAATAGCAAATGTGAAGAGTGTTCTCTTTATTTAAAGGCTTTATACACAAATTCTGAGCTCTATAAATGGCAATTCTACATGTTTGAAAGAACTTTCTTCAGAAAAATGCCAAGTCAGTTAGCCAGAATTGTTACATTATCAGTAATCTTGTCATTTCACAGCTTTATACCTCTAATCTCAGTGTTTGAACAGGGCCTTAACGAAAGTATGGCTGTATTTCCTTGTATTTTAAGGGTTTTCACACGTTTCTAATCATTTTCCATGTACAATCTTTGTGTATTTTAAGAGTATTACCAACATGAGACAGTTTTCTTACATATGTGTACATGAATCTTCAGGATTCAAACTATTTCATTCAAAAAACTCTAGCCAATTCAGCCAAAATAGTAAATGTGAACAGTATTCTCTTTATTTTACGGCTTCATACACAAATTCCGAGCTCTGTAAATGGCAATTCTTCATGTGTGAAAAACCTTTCTTCAGAAAAACATCAAGTCAGATAGCCAGAATTGTAACATTATCAGTAATCTTGTCATTTCTCATTTTTATACCTCTTATTTCAGTGTTTGAACAGGGCCTTAACGAAAGTATGGCTGTATTTCCTTGTATTTTAAGGGTTTTCTCACGTTTCTAATCATTTCCATGTACAATCATTGTGTATTTTAAGAGTATTACCAACATGAGCTACTTTTCTTACATATGTATACATCATTCTTCAGGATTGAAACTGTTTCATTCAAGAAACTCCAGCTAATTCAGCCAAAATAGCAAATGAGAACAGTGTATTCTTTATTTAAAGGCTTTATACACAAATTCTGAGGTGTATAATTGTCAATTCTACGTGTTTGAAAGAACTCTCTTCAGAAAAACGCCAAGTCAGTTAGCCAGAATTGTTACATTATCAGTGATTTTGTCACTTCACAGCTTTATACCTCTAATCTCAGTGTTTGAACAGAGCCTTAACGAAAGTATGGCTGTATTTCCATGTATTTTAAAGGTTTTCTCACGTTTCTAATAATTTCCATGTACAATCATTGTGTATTTTAAGAGTATTACCAACATGAGAAAGTTTTTTTAGATATATATACATGAATCTTCCGGATTCAAACTGTTTCATTCAAAAAACTCTAGCCAATTCAGCCAAAATAATTAATGTGAACAGTATTCTCTTTATTTAAAGGCTTCATACACAAATTCTTAGCTCTACAAACCACAATTCTATATGTTTGAAAGGACTTTCATCAGAAAAAGGCCAAGTCAGTTAGCCAGAATAGTTACATTATCAGTAATCTTGTCATTTCAGAGCTTTATACCTCTAATCTCAGTGTTTGAACAGGGCCTTAAAGAAAGTATGGCTGTATTTCCTTGTATTTTAAGGGTTTTCACATGTTTCTAATCATTTCCATGTACAATCATTGTGTATTTAAGAGTATTACCAACATGAGACAGTTTTCTTAGATATATATAAATAAATCTTCAGGATTGTAACTGTTTCAAACAAAGAACTATAGCAGATTCAGCCAAAATAGTAAATGTGATCAGTTTTCTCTTTATTTAACGGCTTCATACACAAATTCCGAGCTCTGTAAATGGCAACTCTTCATGTGTGAAAGACCTTTCTTCAGAAAAACATCAAGTCAGTTAGCCAGAATGGTAACATTATCAGTAATCTTGTCATTTCACAGCTTTATACCTCTATTTCAGTGTTTGAACAGGGCCTTAACGAAAGTATGCCTGTATTTACTTGTATTTTAAGGGTTTTCTCATGTCTTTAATCATTTCTATGTACAATCATTGTGTATTTTAAGAGTATTACCGACATGAGACAGTTTTCTTAGATATATATACATGAATCTTCAGGTTTCAAACTGTTTCATTCAAAAAACTCTACCCAATTCAGCCAAAATAGTAAATGTGAACAGTATTCTCTTTATTTAACGGGTTCATACACAAATTCCGAGCTCTGTAAATGGCAATTCTTCATGTGTGAAAGACCTTTCTTCAGAAAAAACATCAAGTCCGTTAGCCAGAATTGTAACAGTATTAGTAATCTTGTCATTTCACAACTTTATACCTCTAATCTCAGTGTTTGAACAGGGCCTTAAAGAAAGTATGGCTGTATTTCCTTGTATTTTAAGGGTTTTCTCACGTTTCTAATCATTTCAATGTACAATCATTGTGTATTTTAAGAGTTCGTCCAATATGAGACAATTTCTTACGTATATATACATGAATCTTCAGGATTGAAACTGTTTCATTCAAAAAACTCCAGCCAATTCAGCCGAAATACTAAATGTGAAGAGTGTTCTCTTTATTTAAAGGCTTTATACACAAATTGTGAGCTCTATAAATGGCCATTCTACATGTTTGAAAGAACTTTCTTCAGAAAAACGCCAAGTCAGTTAGCCGGAATTGTTACGTTATCACTGATCTTGTCATTTCACAGGTTTATACCTCTAATCTCAGTGTTTGAACAGGGCTGTAACGAAAGTATGGCTCTATTTCCTTGTATTTTAATGGTTTTCATACGTTTCTAATCATTTCCATGTACAATCTTTGTGTATTTTAAGAGTATTACCAACATGAGACAGTTTTCTTACATATGTATACATGAATCTTCAGTATTGAGACTGTTTCATTCAAAAAACTCTACGCAATTCAGCCAAAATAATAAATGTGAACAGTATTCTCTTTATTTAAAGGCTTCATACACAAATTCTTAGCTCTACAAAGCACAATTCTACATGTTTGAAAGGACTTTCTTCAGAAAAAGGCCAAGTCAGTTAGCCAGAATAGTTACATTATCAGTAATCTTGTCATTTCACAGCTTTATACCTCTAATCTCAGTGTTTGAACAGGGCCTTAACGAAAGTATGGCTGTATTTCCTTGTATATTAAGGGTTTTCACAGGTTTCTAATCATTTCCATGTACAAACTTTGTGTATTTTAAGAGTTCTTCCAACATGAGACAATTCCCTTACGTATATATACATGAATCTTCAGGATTGAAACTGTTTCATTCAAAAAACTCCAGCCAATTCAGCCGAAATAGCAAATGTGAAGAGTGTTCTCTTTATTTAAAGGCTTTATACACAAATTCTGAGCTCTATAAATGGCAATTCAACATGTTTGAAAGAACTTTCTTCAGAAAAACGCCAAGTCAGTTAGCCGGAATTGTTACATTATCAGTAATCTTGTCATTTCACAGCTTTATACCTCTAATCTCAGTGTTTGAACAGGGCTGTAACGAAAGTATGGCTCTATATCCTTTTATTTTAAGGGTTTTCACACGTTTCTAATCATTTCCATGGACAATCTTTGTGTATTTTAAGAGTATTACCAACATGAGACAGTTTTCTTACATATGTATATATGAATCTTCAGTATTGAGACTGTTTCATTCAAAAAACTCTACTCAATTCAGCCAAAATAATAAATGTGAACAGTATTCTCTTTATTAAAAGGCTTCATACACAAATTCTTAGCTCTACAAAGCACAATTCTACATGTTTGAAAGATCTTTCTTCAGAAAAAGGCCAAGTCAGTTAGCCAGAATAGTTACATTATCAGTAATCTTGTCATTTCACAGCTTTATACCTCTAATCTCAGTGTTCCAAGAGGGCCTTAATGAAAGTATGGGTGTATTTACTTGTATTTTAAGGGTTTCCCCATGTTTCTAATCATTTCTATGTACAATCATTGTGTATTTTAAGAGTATTACCAACATGAGACAGTTTTCTTAGATATATATAAATAAATCTTTAAGATTGTAACTTTCAAACAAACAACTATAGCCCATTCAGCCAAAATAGTAAATGTGATTAGTATTCTCTTTATTTAACGGCTTCATACACAAATTCCGAGCTCTGTAAATGGTAATTCTTCATGTGTGAAAGACCTTTCTTCAGAAAAACATCAAGTCAGTTAGCCAGAATTGTAACAGTATTAGTAATCTTGTCATTTCACAGCTTTATACCTCTAATCTCAGTGTTTGAACAGGGCCTTAACGAAAGTATGGCTGTATTTCCTTGTATTTTGAGGGTTTTCTCACATTTCTAATCATTTCAATGTACAATCATTGTGTATTTTACGAGTTCTTCCAACATGAGACAATTTTCTTACATATATATACATGAATCTTCAGGATTGAAACTGTTTCATTCAAAAAACTCCAGCCAATTCAGCTGAAATAGCAAATGTGAAGAGTGTTCTCTTTATTTAAAGGCTTTATACACAAATTCTGAGCTCTATAAATGGCAATTCTACATGTTTGAAAGAACTTTCTTCAGAAAAATGCCAAGTCAGTTAGCCAGAATTGTTACATTATCAGTAATCTTGTCATTTCACAGCTTTATACCTCTAATCTCAGTGTTTGAACAGGGCCTTAACGAAAGTATGGCTGTATTTCCTTGTATTTTAAGGGTTTTCACACGTTTCTAATCATTTCCATGTACAATCTTTGTGTATTTTAAGAGTATTACCAACATGAGACAGTTTTCTTACATATGTATACATGAATCTTCAGGATTGAAACTATTTCATTCAAAAAACTCTAGCCAATTCAGCCAAAATAGTAAATTTGTACAGTATTCTCTGTATTTTGCGGCTTCATACACAAATTCCGAGCTCTGTAAATGGCAATTCTTCATGTGTGAAAGACCTTTCTTCAGAAAAACATCAAGTCAGATAGCCAGAATTGTAACATTATCAGTAATCTTGTCATTTCACATTTTTATACCTCTTATTTCAGTGTTTGAACAGGGCCTTAACGAAAGTATGGCTGTATTTCCTTGTATTTTAAGGGTTTTCTCACGTTTCTAATCATTTCCATGTACAATCATTGTGTATTTTAAGAGTATTACCAACATGAGCCTCTTTTCTTACATATGTATACATCAATCTTCAGGATTGAAACTGTTTCATTCAAAAAACTGCAGCTAATTCAGCCAAAATAGCAAATGAGAACAGTGTGTTCTTTATTTAAAGGCTTTATACACAAATTCTGAGGTCTATAATTGGCAATTCTACATGTTTGAAACAACTTTCTTCAGAAAAACGCCAAGTCAGTTAGCCAGAATTGTTACATTATCAGTAATCTTGTCATTTCACAGCTTTATACCTCTCATCTCAGTGTTTCAAGAGGGCCTTAATGACAGTATGGGTGTATTTACTTGTATTTTAAGGGTTTTCACATGTTTCTAATCATTTCCATGTACAATCATTCTGTATTTTGAGATGTGGGCAGAGCTCAGGAGATCCATCTCAGTGCTGCGGCAGATGCAATGGCGTGAGCACGCTCCGCCTATACAAGCTTCCTCGGCACACTAGGAAGTGGCATCGCCCGCCTGAGAAGACCCCCAGGAGCCCCTACATAGTACCCTGATCTTTCCTACTATTGGTTGCCCTATGGATGTTGTAAACTTCTGATTGGTCTGGAATGTTATATATGTTGCTGCACTCACACAATAAAGTTGGATTTGCGTCACTGAACCTTCCCCGGAGTTGGGCATGCTTTGTTAGGACTCCGTTTGGCCTCACCCCCCTCGGACCCCCTGCTTCACCTGGCTCCACGGACAGGGATTCCCTGGATCAAAAGATAAAAAGTCAAGAAAGTCGGCAGGCAAGCCTAAGGTCGGGTGAGTGCCCCTCTGTAACTATGGGAAACTTTCGGGCGCTCCATGCCTCCTCGTTACAGAGCAGTGGAGTAAAGGTAACATAAAGGGAGCTACAAAAGCTCTGGGCTATCCTAATAGCATTTAACCCCTGGCTCTCTGCCACCCGGCGGTGAGGGTGGGGGAACAGAAGACCCTTTACCTCCCTATTCCCCTCCAGAGCCCTCTGCCCCCACAGATTCCTGGGCTGTTTTCGATAAGACAAAAGAAGTTTCTCAAAGCTCAAGGAAGGCTGAAACTGAGAGAGAAAAAACCTCTAGCGAGGTGAAAGCAGGGACGTCTCACCAGGAGGTTTCCTGCCGGAGTCACCCCCCTGCTCCCCTAGCAGAGCGAACAAAAAGTTTAACTGCCCAGCAGCCCCCAAGTAATCCTTTCCTGGGAGACACCGATGATAATCCATGGATGGGGATATATCAATCCATGTGTAGCCAGAGAGATAGAACAAAGAAGTCTTTAGGGCTAGAGACCCCTGGACTCTTTCCTGTGAATGTTAACCCCAAAGCTGCAGCAAATGCCACAGGATCTGCAACAATATTCTCGATATCCAAATGGTTAATGCAGAGAAAGAAAAAAAAAAAAAAGGGCCGTTGCTATGGAGAGCAGGGAGAGAGAGTTCTTTGTTGATTTTTGCTTATCTAAGGTATGCGAGGACCCTAGCTGCTAGCAGACAAACTTATCTCTGTCCAGTTTTCTTCTCTTTAACCCTTCCAATACTAAATTAGACTAATACAATATACTTAAGATTACACAAGAAAGGAAGCACCTACTTTTATTAATCTAAAGAAATGCTGAATGTTTAACTTGCCAGCTAAAAGTTTAAAGTTCTAGTTAAATTAAATTGGGAAAAATTATAATTGTGGTAACTAAATGCCTAAAGTATAAAAAAAAAATCTTGTCAGTTTTAATTTAATTGATATCTCTTAATAATTATAAAAGGTATATAATCTTTAAATCATATATATACATATATATTTGATGGTCTTCCAAGTTGGATTTCAAAACTATAACCAAGGAATGACTTTGGGACATTTCACGGGCCCTGAAATGTTTTCAAAAGTTTATTCTCTCTTCTTAAAGGATTTTTAATAAAGCCAATTTAATATACTTGAAATCACATGGAAAGCTTTATCAAATATAAATTAATAAATATATTTTAAGTTTTTGCCTCTAAGAAAGGGAAAAACAAGTTATTTTGTTTGATATTTCTTAAAATACAGCAGTAGAATTTTAAGATGTAATTTAAAATAACAAAAGCTCCTCGCCGCTGCATTTTAAATTAGGCTGGAGGTGAGGCAGCGCTTGCACCTATAAAATGATATAGTTTCAATTATAGCTCAAATAGTTCCATTTTTTGCTTTACGAGGAGCTCTCAATAAGACAGTGTTTGCTACTGCCTGTGTGTTTGATCCGTTTGTGCTCCTATCAGGCCCCATTCAGATGCATCTTGATGTTACAAGCCATCTGTATGAGGTGTCATGCACAGATTGTACATTATCCCATTGTATCAATTCTACTGTTCAAAAGAACTCCCTCATGATTTTAAAACAACCAGCTTTTGCTTGGGTTCCCACTAACTTAACTGAACCATGGGAATCTCATCAAACCTACAAACTGTTGCATGATATAGTAAAATATCTTAAAAAGACAAAAAAGATTTCTTGGAATGTTAATTGCAGGAATCTTTGCCCTCATAACGTTACTTACTTCTGTGGGCATTGCTGTTTCATCTATGGTACAGACTGTTCAGACCTCTCATTTCATACAGCAGGTCAAGGAAAATGTAGCTAAGAGCTTGTCTATACAAAAAGAAATTGACAGCCAGTTTAAAATTGAATTGTCATGACCTAGGGGAAAGAATATCCTTACATGATATTATTCTACAATGTCAGTATATTTTACAACAGCGTATTGTACATTTATCCCAAAAAAAACTTACAAATTAATTCTTTGAATGTTTGGCAGAAATTTAATAAGGACATTAAAGGATTTAATCCCTTCCACTGTGTGGAAGGCCCCCTGAGAAGGCACTTGAGCATTCTATATTGACCTCTCTTGCTCTTTTTGCCAAGAGGGTCCCTCTTCTCACAATCCAATTGCCCACAGCTGTTGCCTGAGCTCTCTGTTCATGCTGAGGTTGAAGCCTCATGGTGACTGGTGCCGTGGATCTGTCTCTCGCCTAATGGCATGAGTTGGGCCCTCCCTGGAGAAGAAACCTGGGTTCCCCAAGATATGTGCAATGCCGGGGCCCCGCCAGCTGGAGAGGGAATCCCAAGGCAGTTGCTGGGCGTGGAGGCCACAGGGGCATAGTCTACCAAGGAGACAGAACTGTACCTCACATCACCCTGCTTGGCCCCAAAGGATGGCTGGTTAGTCAAAGACGGGTAAGATTCCTCGAGGAGGAACAACCTAAGACAGGCACAGTCGCAGAGGGGCCAGCAGAAGAGAACTTGGGGGTCAACAGAGGAGCACAGATCCTCACCCCCCCCCAACTATGCAGGGGCTTGAACACTCGCAACTTCTGAGGGAGGTCTCCTGCCCCCATGGCTGCTGCGCTTCCCACATCCAGCTCAGATCGGTACCCAGGTAACAGAAAGAGACTTGGCCCAGCTAAGATCAGTACCCAGACAACAGAGACTTGGCTGACAACAACTACCCTATATCTACAACCAGCCTAACACCAGGAATGCTCAGGGCTTTCTCAAGGATGCAAAATAATCTTTTCCATTAACATTTACAGTGTAAACTAAATTGTTTTTAAAGTATTAAATTTGACAGTAAAATAGCAGTCAGGTTTTCAGATTAAAATTGGCTCAAGAAGTATTAACCAAAATTTTCATTTCATGAAAAAATTGCTTAATATGTAATGAACCTAAAGCAGTCATATTTCTATGCAAAAAATTACTATTTAAAGTTATCTAGACTGCATTATAAATTTTCCAAAAATCCTCCTAATAATTAAATCAAAAAAGAAAAGATAGTGGAAAAATACCATGTAAGGAAAAATATCCTGTAACTAAATTACATCTAGAAAAATTTTTTCATTTGTAATGCTAACAGCAAGACACCCATGAAAAACCTACGTGATGTCAAAATAAGCCAAAGGAAATTCATTTAAACAAAAATAAATAGAACCCCAAGTAAAGTTTCCTTTATTAACCTTTGGTCGAGAATACGTTTGTATGTTTTCAGAAAACAACTCCAAGACCACGTGGATTCCTGCCTGTAACATCAAACCCTGCACCACCAGCGATGAGCCGTAGACCACCACCACCATCACCCCCGGTAGAAGAAATGGAAAACCTGGACATAGAGGACCACCAGCCCCGGCGGCGGAGGCGACCAGGACGCCGACGAGCTCACCCCATCACTTGGAACGATATAAAGGCCCTGCAAGAAGAAGCCCTGCGAATGGCACCAGACCCTAACCCCTCCGCTGGCACACTGTTTTTGCTTATGTGCGCCATCATCGCTACCAACAGCGCGGGAGTCCGTGGGCAAGAGGTTTGGGCTGCCATACCCCATCCAGGCGTGCTCCTCCCTGTTGCGGTAAATAGCCCACAATTTCCAGTAGTAAGAGCCTCTAACTGCACTCTTGGACTCCCCTGTGACAGGGCAGGGGCAACGGAAGCCCCCTGGAATGGTACTTTATGGGCTAACATCTCCACCCCAGACATACTCAAATGGACATTAGACGCCAACGTAGCAGCAGCGGAGGGTTGGACACTAGTAGGACATCATGCTACCGGAGACTTCTTAATGCCTAATGTATCTGCTACGTCAGGAACCATGATAGGACTCAATGGGACCTTTCCTCTAGCGCTGTCCAACTGGTCTCGGCCAGTGTCAGCTCCAATAATAGAACCTTTGTGCCCATATCTCTTCCAGACACCTCACAAAGCTGAACTGCCTCTTACCGGAGTCCCCTGGGAGGACTGTCTAAGGGCATCCCAGGTGGATGGTCAAACTAAAACTCTAGGCATTTGGGGGAAAAGGCTAAGAAAAGGAATGCAGCCTTTTGCCATCCGGAGTCCAATGCAGGCACTCCGCAGCCAACTTGGGAGGTGGGACTTATGTGGGCCCTCAGCATGCTTGGACATGCGCCCATTTTTTTGGTCTGCAAGGGCTAACTCTGTATAATGGGACATGGAATGTTAATGCGTGGAGATGGGAAGGGAATGTCATGGTCTATGTAAACCGGTCTCGTCAATATTTCTTTGAACCTTGTGTTAGACCCCCTTTTTACTTTCTCCTAAGTAATCATAGTGCCTTTAATTGCACCCACACCCTTTGCAGCCTTAGCAACTGTTGGTCCAACCTGACTCAGTATGCGGTAGCCGTGCGTAACCCTGCTATACTATGGGTCCCTGCTACAACGCCTGATTGGGAAGGCCCTTCTGACCTGATAATACACAGAGACTTTGCCAGGTCTAAAAGAGCAATAGGGCTGTTCATACTACTGATAAGCACCATAATTGGTGCAATAGCAGGGGCCGCTACCGGGGTCACCTCTTTGGTTACTACCCAGTTAACCGCTAGTGCCTTAAACACGCTTTCAGAATCAACGGCTCAAGCCTTTACCACGCAGGCTTCTATTAATCAGCAAATCTGGGGAGCCATACTAAACCTACAGCAACAAATAGACCTCCTTGCTGAGGATATAGAGGGCCTGTGGCAACTTACGCATACCACCTGTGATATCCGATTCCCCAGTATATGCGTAACCCCGATCCCAGTGCGCAATAGTACGGCTGAAAGAGAGCGCCCTGGCAGCCTTACTAAAAGGCCCTTTTAGCCAACAGTTCCTCAATACCACCTATCAACTGCAAAAGGAAATCTTGAAAATCAATTCTACCCGTGTAGAGCCTATTGCATATAATTTCCTTACTGATGCTCTCGCCAGACTGACCTCCTGGCTAAACCCAGCCAACCTCCTCATTTGGGGAGTCATGATAGTAGGATTTGCCATAGGAATAGTATTATTTCGCTGTTTATACAACATGTTCAATAAGCTAAGTGCTCAGCAAGCCATGATCATACACATCCAGCAGGTGCTAATAAGAAAAGAAGGGGGAGATGTGGGCAGAGCTCAGGAGATCTATCTCAGTGCTGCGGCAGATGCAATGGCGTGAGCACGCTCCGCCTATACAAGCTTCCTCGGCCACACCAGGAAGTGGCATCGCCCGCCTGAGAAGACCCCCAGGAGCCCCTACATAGTACCCTGATCTTTCCTACTATTGGTTGCCCTATGGATGTTGTAAACTTCTGATTGGTCTGGAATGTTATATATGTTGCTGCACTCACACAATAAAGTTGGATTTGCGTCACTGAACCTTCCCCGGAGATGGGCATGCTTTGTTAGGACTCCGTTCGGCCTCACCCCCCGCGGACCCCCTGTATCAATGAGACAGTTTTCTTATATATATATAAATGAATCTTCAAGATTGTAACTGTTTCAAACAAACAACTATAGCCAATTCAGCCAAAATAGTAAATGTGATTAGTATTCTCTTTATTTAACGGCTTCATACACAAATTCCGAGCTCTGTAAATGGCAACTCTTCATGTGTGAAAGACCTTTCTTCAGAAAAACATCAAGTCAGTTAGCCAGAATTGTAACATTATCAGTAATCTTGTCATTTCACAGCTTTATACCTCTAATCTCAGTGTTTGAAAAGGGCCGTAACGAAAGTATGGCTGTATTTCCTTGTATTTGAAGGGTTTTCACACGTTTCTAATCATTTCCACGTACAATCATTGTGTATTTTAAGAGTATTACACAACAAGAGACAGTTTTCTTACATATGTATACATGAATCTTCAGGATTGAAACTGTTTCATTCAAAAAACTCCAGCCAATTCAACCAAAATAGCAAATGTGAACAGTATTCTCTTTATTTAAAGGCTTTTTACACAAATTCTGAATTCTAGAAACCACAATTCTACATGTTTGAAAGAACTTTCTTCAGAAAAACGCCAAGTCATTTAGCCAGAATTGTTACATTATCAGTAATCTTGTCATTTCACAGCTTTATACCTCTAATCTCAGTGTTTGAACAGTGGCTTAACGAATGTATGGCTGTATTTCCTTGTATTTTAAGGGTTTTCACAGGTTTCTAATCATTTCCATGTACAATCATGGTGTACTTTAAGAGTATTACCAACATGAGACAATTTTCTAGATATATATACATAAATCTTCCATATTGAAACTGTTTCATACAAAAAACTCTAGCCAATTCAGCCAAAATAGTAAATGTGAACAGTATTCTCTTTATTTAAAGGCTTTATACACAAATTCTGAGGTCTATAATTGGCAATTCTACCTGTTTGAAAGAACTTTCTTCAGAAAAACGCCAAGTCAGTTAGCCAGAATTGTTACATTATCAGTGATCTTGTCACTTCACAGCTTTATACCTCTAATCTCAGTGTTTGAACACGGCCTTAACGAAAGTATGGCTGTATTTCCATGTATTTTAAAGGTTTTCTCACGTTTCTAATCATTTCCATGTACAATCATTGTGTATTTTAAGAGTATTACCAACACGAGACAGTTTTCTTATATATATATACATGACTCTTCCGAATTCAAACTGTTTTCATTCAAAAAACTCTAGCCAATTCAGCCAAAATAATAAATGTGAACAGTATTCTCTTTTTTTAAAGGCTTCATACACAAATTCTTAGCTCTACAAAGCACAATTCTACATGTTTGAAAGGCCTTTCTTCAGAAAAACATCAAGTCAGTTAGCCAGAATTGTAACAGTATTATTAATCTTGTCATTTCACAGCTTTATACCTCTAATCACAGTGTTTGAACAGTGGCTTAACGAATGTATGGCTGTATTTACTTGTAATTTAAGGGTTTTCAAACGTTTCTAATCATTTCCATGTACAATCATTGTGTATTTTAAGAGTATTACCAACATGAGACAGTTTTCCTACATATGTATACATGAATCTTCAGGATTCAAACTGTTTCATTCAAAAAACTCTAGCCAATTCAGCCAAAATAGTAAAAGTGAACAGTATTCTCTTTATTTAACGGGTTCATACACAAATTCCGAGCTCTGTAAATGGCAATTCTTCATGTGTGAAAGACCTTTCTTCAGAAAAACATCAAGTCAGTTACCCAGAATTGTAACATTATCAGTAATCTTGTCATTTCACAGCTTTATACCTCTAATATCAGTGTTTGAACAGGGCCTTAACGAAAGTATGGCCTTATTTCCTTGTATTTTAAGGGTTTTCTCACGTTTCTAATCATTTCAATGTACAATCATTGTGTATTTTAAGAGTTCTTCCAACATGAGACAGTTTTCTTACATATATATACATGAATCTTCAGTATTGAAACTGCTTCCTTCAAAAAACTCCAGCCAATTCAGCCGAAATAGCAAATGTGAAGAGTGTTCTCTTTATTTAAAGGCTTTATACACAAATTCTGAGGTCTGTAAATGGCAATTCTTCATGTCTGAAAGACCTTTCTTCAGAAAAACATCAAGTCACTTATCCAGAATTGTAACAATATCAGTAATCTTGTCATTTCACAGCTTTATACCTCTAATCTCAGTGTTTGAAGAGGGCTGTAATGAAAGTATGGCTCTATTTCCTTGTATTTTAGGGGTTTTCAAATGTTTCTAATCATTTCCATGTACAATTTTTGTGTATTTTAAGAGTATTACCAACATGAGACAGTTTTCTTACATATGTATACATGAATCTTCAGGTATGAAACTGTTACATTCAAAAAACTCTAGCCAATTCAGCCAAAATAGCAAATGTGAACAGTGTTATCTTTATTTAAAGGGTTCATACACAAATTCTTAGGTCTACAAAGTACAATTGTACATGTTTGAAAGGACTTTCTTCAGAAAAAGGCCAAGTCAGTTAGCCAGAATTGTTACATTATCAGTAATCTTGTCATTTCACAGCTTTATACCTCTAATCTCAGTGTTTCAAGAGGGCCTTAAGGAAAGTATGGCTGTATTTCCTTGTATTTTAAGGGTTTTCACATGTTTCTAATCATTTCCATGTACAATCAGTGTGTATTTTAAGAGTATTACCAACATGAGACAGTTTTCTTAAATATATATAAATAAATCTTTAAGATTGTAACTGTTTCAAACAAACAACTATAGCCAATTCAGCCAAAATAGTAAATGTGATCAGTATTCTCTTTATTTAACGGCTTCATACACAAATTCTGAGCTCTGTAAATGGCAACTCTTCATGTGTGAAAGACCTTTCTTTAGAAAAACATCAAGTCAGTTAGCCAGAATCGTAACATTATCAGAATCTTGTCATTTCACAGCTTTATACCTCTATTTCAGTGTTTGAACAGGGCCTTAACGAAAGTACGGCTGTATTTCCTTGTATTTTAAGGGAATTCTCAGGTTTCTAATCATTTCCATGTACAATCATTTTGTATTTTAAGAGTATTACCAACATGAGACAGTTTTCTTAGATATATATACATTTATCTTCTGGATTGAAAACTGTTTCATTCAAAAAACTCCAGCCAATTAAGCCTAAATAGCAAATGTGAACAGTATTCTCTTTATTTAAAGGCTTTATACACAAATTCTGAGGTCTATAAATGGCAATTCTACATGTTTGAAAGAACTTTCTTCAGAAAAACGCCAAGTCAGTTAGCCAGAATTGTTACATTATCAGTAATCTTGTCATTTCACAGCTTTCTACATCTATTTCAGTGTTTGAACAGGGCCTTAAAGAAAGTGTGGCTGTATTTCCTTCTATTTTAAGGGTTTTCTCACGTTTCAAATCATTTCAATGTACACTCATTGTGTATTTTAAGAGGATTACCAACATGAGACTGTTTTCTTACATATGTAAACATGAATCTTCAGGATTGAAACTGTTTCATTCAAAAAACTCTAGCCAATTGAGCCAAAATTGTTAATGTGAACAGTATACTCTTTATTTAAAGGCTTCATACACAAATTCTCAGCCCCACAAACAACAATTCTACATGTTTGAAAGGACTTTCTTCAGAAAAAGGCCAAGTCAGTTAGCCAGAATTGTTACATTTTCAGTAATCTTGTCATTTCACAGCTTTATACCTCTAATCTCAGTGTTTCAAGAGGGCCTTAACGAAAGTATGGCTGTATTTACTTGTATTTTCAGCGTTTTCTCACGTTTCAAATCAGTTCCATGTACAATCATTCTGTATTTTAAGCGTATTACCAACATGAGACAGTTTTCTTAGATATATATAAATAAATCTTCAAGATTGTAACTTTTTCAAACAAACAACTATAGCCAATTCAGCAAAAATAGTAAATGTGATCAGTATTCTCTTTATTTAACGGCTTCATACACAAATTCTGAGCTCTGTAAATGGCAACTCTTCATGTGTGAAAGACCTTTCTTCAGAAAAACATCAAGTCAGTTAGTCAGAATTGTAACATTATCAGTAATCTTGTCATTTCACAGCTTTATACCTCAATTTCAGTGTTTGAACAGGCCCTTAACGAAAGTATGGCTGTATTTCATTGTATTTTAAGGGTTTTCTCACGTTTCAAATCATTTCCATATACAATCATTGTATTTTAAGAGTATTACCAACATGAGACACTTTTCTTACATATGTATACATGAATCGTCAGGATTGAAACTGTTTCATTCAAAAAACTCCAGCCAATTCAGCCAAAATAGCAAATGTGAACAGTGTTCTCTTTATTTAAAGGATTTATACACAAATTCTGAGGTCTATAAATGGCAGTTCTACATGTTTGAAAGAACTTTCTTCAGAAAAACGCCAAGTCAGTTAGCCAGAATTGTTACATTATCAGTAATCTTGTCATTTCACAGCTTTATACCTCTAAGCTCAGTGTCTGAACAGTGGTTTAACGAATGTATGGCTGTATTTAATTGAATTTTAAGGCTTTTCACACGTTTATAATCATTTCCATGTACAATCATTGTGTATTTTAAGAGTATTACCAACATGAGACAGTTTTCTTAGATATATATACATGAATCTTCAGGATTGAAACTCTTTCATTCAAAAAACTCTAGCCAATTCAGCCAAAATAGTAAATGTGAACAGTATTCTCTTTATTTAACGGCGTCAAACACAAATTCTGAGCTCTGTAAATGGCAATTCTTCATGTGTGAAAGACCTTTCTTCAGAAAAACATCAAGTCACTTAGCCAGAACTGTAACATTATCAGTAATCTTGTCATTTCACAGCTTTATACCTCTAATCTCAGTGTTTGAACAGGGCTGTAACCAAAGTATGGCTCTATTTCCTTGTATTTTAAGGGTTTTCACACATTTCTAATCATTTCCATGCGCGATCTTTGTGTATTTTAAGAGTATTACCAACATGAGACATTTTTCTTACATATGTATACATGAATCTTCAGGATTGAAACTGTTTCATTCAAAAAACTCTAGCCAATTCAGCCAAAATAATAAATGTGAACAGTATTCTCTTTATTTAAAGGCTTCATACACAAATTCTTAGCTCTACAAAGCACAATTCTACATGTTTTAAAGGACTTTCTTCAGAAAAAGGCCAAGTCAGTTAGCCAGAATAGTTACATTATCAGTAATGTTGTCATTTCACAGCTTTATACCTCTAATCTCAGTGTTTCAAGAGGGCCTTAATGAAAGTATGGGTGTATTTACTTGTATTTTAAGGGTTTTCCCATGTTTCTAATCATTTCCATGTACAACCATTCTGTATTTTATGAGTATTACCAACATGAGACAGTTTTCTTTGATATATATAAATAAATCTTCAAGATTGTAACTGTTTCAAACAAACAACTATAGCCAATTCAGACAAAATAGTAAATGTGTTCAGTATTCTCTTTATTTAACGGCTTCATACACAAATTCCGAGCTCTGTAAATGGCAACTCTTCATGAGTGAAAGACCTTTCTTCAGAAAAACATCAAGTCAGTTAGTCAGAATTGTAACATTATCAGTAATCTTGTCATTTCACAGCTTTATATCTCTATTTCAGTGTTTGAACAGGGCCTTAACGAAAGTATGGCTGTATTTCCTTGTATTTTAAGGGTTTTCTCATGTTTTATATCATTTCCATGTACAATCATTGTGCATTTTAAGAGTTTTACCAACATGAGACATTTTTCTTACATATGTATACATGAATCTTCAGGATTGAAACTGTTTCATTCAAAAAACTCCAGCCAATTCAGCCAAAATAGCAAATGTGAACAGTGTTCTCTTTATTTAAAGGTTTTATACACAAATTCTGATGTCTATAAATGGCAATTCTACATGTTTGAAAGAACTTTCTTCAGAAAAACGCCAAGTCAGTTAGCCAGAATTGTTACATTTTCAATCTTGTCATTTCACAGCTTTATACCTCTAATCTCAGTGTTTGAACAGTGGTTTAACAAATGTATGGCTGAATTTAATTGAATTTTAAGGGTTTTCACACGTTTCTAATCATTTCCATGTACAATCATTGTGTATTTTAAGAGTATTACCAACATGAGATACTTTTCTTACATATGTATACATGAATCTTCATGATTGAAACTGTTTCATTCAAAAAACTCCAGCCAATTCAGCCAAAATAGCAAATGTGTACAGTGTTCTCTTTATTTAAAGGCTTTATACACAAATTCTGAGGACTATAAATGACAATTCTACATGTTTGAAAGAACTTTCTTCAGAAAAACGCCAAGTCAGTTAGCCAGAATTGTTACATTATCAGTAATCTTGTCATTTCACAGCTTTATACCTCTAATCTCAGTGTTTGAACAGGGCCTTAACGAAAGTGTGGCTGTATTTCCTTGTATTTTAAGGGTTTTCTCACGTTTCAAATCATTTCCATGTACAATCATTGTGTGTTTTAAGAGTTTTACCAACATGAGACAGTTTTCTAGATATATATACATGAATCTTCAGGATTGAAACTGTTTCATTCAAAAAACTCTAGGCAATTAGCCAAAATATTAAATATGAACTGTATTTTCTTTATTTAAAGGCTTCATACACAAATACTGAGCTCTACAAACCACAATTCTACATGTTTGCAAGAACTTTCTTCATAAAAACGCCAAGTCAGTTAGCCGGAATTGTTACATTATCAGTAATCTTGTCATTTCACAGCTTTATACCTCTAATCTCAGTGTTTGAACAGTGGCTTAACGAATGTATGCCTGTATTTAATTGAATTTTAAGGGTTTTCACACTTTTCTAATCATTTCCATGTACAATCATTGTGTATTTTAAGAGTATTACCAACATGAGACAGTTTTCTTAGATATATATAAATGCATCGTCAGGATTGAAACTGTTTCATTAAAAAAACTCAAGGCAATTCAGCCAAAACAGTAAATGTGAACAGGATTCTCTTTATGTAACGGCTTGAAACACAAATTCCAGCTCTGTAAATGGCAATTCTTCATGTGTGAAAGACCTTTCTTCAGAAAAACATCAAGTCAGTTAGTCAGAATTGTAACATTATCAGTAATCTTGTCATTTCACAGCTTTATACCTCTATTTCAGTGTTTGAACAGGGCCTTAACGAAAGTATGGCTGTATTTCCTTGTATTTTAAGGGTTTTCTCATGTTTCATATCATTTCCATGTACAATCATTGTGCATTTTAAGAGTTTTACCAACATGAGACATTTTTCTTACATATGTATACATGAATCTTCAGGATTGAAACTGTTTCATTCAAAAAACTCCAGCCAATTCAGCCAAAATAGC
>NW_027223907.1:0-46705 GCF_028538775.1 Myotis yumanensis
AAATATAAACAGCATTCTCTTCATTTATCAGCTTCACACATATTCTGAGCTTTATAAATGGAAATTCTTAATGTTTGAAAGCACATTCTTCGGAAATACATCACCTAAAGTAGCCAGAATGGTAAACATTATCTGAATTCTCGTCATTTCTTAGCATTCTATCTCTAATCTCCGTGATTGAACATGAACATAAAGATAGAACGGCTCTATGTACCAGCATTTCAAGTGTTTCTTACATGTTTCTAATCATTTCTCGGGACTATCATTGTGTATGCTAAGCGTTTTAGCAAAAGTAGACAGATTTCCTAGAAGTATACACGGGAATCTTCAAGGTTTCAATTGAGTCATTCAGAAAACGCCAGTCTAATCAGAATCACCTGTAAATATAAACAGTATTCTCTTTATTTATCAGCTTCATACATATTCTGAGCTTTATAAACAGCAATTCTTAATGTTTGAAAACACTTTCCTTGGAAAAAACAACATCTAGAGTAGCCGGAATTGTAAACTTCACCATTACTCTCCTCAGTTGAGAGTTTTTTACCTCTCATCTCAGTGATTGAACTAGGCCATAAAGTTAGAACGGCTCTATTTAACAGCATTTCAAGTGTTTCTTACATGTTTCAAATCACTTCCCGGGACTATTCTACTGTATTTTAAGAGTTGTACCAAAATTAGACATTTTTCCAGAAGTAGATACAGGAATCTTCAGGATGTAAACTTTGTCATTAAGAAAATGCCAGGCAATTCAGCCATAATTGTAAATATAAACAGTATTCTCTTAACTTATTAGCCTCAAACACATATTCTGAGCTTTAAAAACAGCAATTCCTCATGTTGGAAGCACTTTCTTTGGAAAAAACACCATCTAGAGTAGCCGGAATTGTAAACATTATCATTACTCTCTTTATTGAGAGTTTTCTACCTCTAATCTCGGTGATTGAAGTAGGCCATCAGGATAGAACGGCTCCATTTACCCCTATTTAAAGTGTTTCTTACATGTTTCTAATCATTTCCGGGACTATCATTGTGTATTTTAAGAGTTTTACCAAAAGTAGACAGTTTTCCTAGTAGTATACACAGGAATCTTTAAGATTTAAATTGTGCCATTCAGAAAACGCCAGGCAATTCAGCCTCAGTTGTAAATATAAATAGTATTCTCTTCATTTATCAGCTTCACACATATTCTGAGCTTTATAAATGGAAATTCTTAATGTTTGAAAGCACATTCTTCGGAAATACATCACCTAAAGTAGCCAGAATGGTAAACATTGTCTGTATTCTCGTCATTTCTTAGCATTCAATCTCTAATGTCCGTGATTGAACATGAACATAAAGATAGAACGGCTCTATGTACCAGCATTTCAAGTGTTTCTTACATGTTTCTAATCATTTTTCGGGACTATCATTGTGTATGTGAAGAGTTTTACCAAAGGTAGACATTTTTCCTACAACTATTTACAGGAATCTTCAAAGTTTAAATTGAGTCATTCAGTAAACGCCAGTCTAATCATAGTCACCTGTAAATATAAACAGCATTCTCTTCATTTATCAGCTTCACACATATTCTGAGCTTTATAAATGGAAATTCTTACTGTTTGAAAGCACATTCTTCGGAAATACATCACCTAAAGTAGCCAGAATGGTAAACATTATCTGAATTCTCGTCATCCTTAGCATTCTATCTCTAATCTCCGTGATTGAACATGAACATAAAGATAGAACGGCTCTATGTACCAGCATTTCAAGTGTTTCTTACATGTTTCTAATCATTTCTCGGGACTATCATTGTGTATGCTAAGCGTTTTAGCAAAAGTAGACAGATTTCCTAGAAGTATACACGGGAATCTTCAAGGTTTCAAATGAGTCATTCAGAAAACGCTAGTCTAAACAGAATCACCTGTAAATATAAACAGTATTCTCTTTATTTATCAGCTTCATACATATTCTGAGCTTTATAAACAGCAATTCTTAATGTTTGAAAACACTTTCCTTGGAAAAACAACATCTAGAGTAGCCGGAATTGTAAACTTCATCATTACTCTCCTCAGTTGAGAGTTTTTTACCTCTCATCTCAGTGATTGAACTAGGCCATAAAGTTAGAACGGCTCTATTTAACAGCATTTCAAGTGTTTCTTACATGTTTCAAATCACTTCCCGGGACTAACTGTATTTTAAGAGTTGTACCAAAATTAGACATTTTTTCCAGAAGTAGATACATGAATCTTCAGGATGTAAACTTTGTCATTAAGAAAATGCCAGGCAATTCAGCCATAATTGTAAATATAAACAGTATTCTCTTAACTTATCAGCCTCAAACACATATTCTGAGCTTTACAAACAGCAATTCCTCATGTTGGAAGCACTTTCTTTGGAAAAACACCATCTAGAGTAGCCGGAATTGTAAACATTATCATTACTCTCTTTATTGAGAGTTTTCTACCTCTAATCTCGGTGATTGAAGTAGGCCATCAGGATAGAACGGCTCCATTTACCCCTATTTAAAGTGTTTCTTACATGTTTCTAATCATTTCCGGGACTATCATTGTGTATTTTAAGAGTTTTACCAAAAGTAGACAGTTTTCCTAGTAGTATACACAGGAATCTTTAAGATTTAAATTGTGCCATTCAGAAAAACGCCACGCAATTCAGCCTCAGTTGTAAATATAAATAGTATTCTCTTCATTTATCAGCTTCACACATATTCTGAGCTTTATAAATGGAAATTCTTAATGTTTGAAAGCACATTCTTTCGGAAATACATCACCTAAAGTAGCCAGAATGGTAAACATTGTCTGTATTCCTCGTCATTTCTTAGCATTCTATCTCTAATCTCCGTGATTGAACATGAACATAAAGATAGAACGGCTCTATGTACCAGCATTTCAAGTGTTTCTTACATGTTTCTAATCATTTCTCGGGACTATCATTGTGTATGCTAAGCGTTTTACCAAAAGTAGACAGATTTCCTAGAAGTATACACGGGAATCTTCAAGGTTTCAATTGAGTCATTCAGAAAACGCCAGTCTAATCAGAATCACCTGTAAATATAAACAGTATTCTCTTTATTTATCAGCTTCATACATATTCTGAGCTTTATAAACAGCAATTCTTAATGTTTGAAAACACTTTCCTTGGAAAAAACAACATCTAGAGTAGCCGGAATTGTAAACTTCATCATTACTCTCCTCAGTTGAGAGTTTTTTACCTCTCATCTCAGTGATTGAACTAGGCCATAAAGTTAGAACGGCTCTATTTAACAGCATTTCAAGTGTTTCTTACATGTTTCAAATCACTTCCCGGGACTATTCTACTGTATTTTAAGAGTTGTACCAAAATTAGACATTTTTCCAGAAGTAGATACATGAATCTTCAGGATGTAAACTTTGTCATTAAGAAAATGCCAGGCAATTCAGCCATAATTGTAAATATAAACAGTATTCTCTTAACTTATCAGCCTCAAACACATATTCTGAGCTTTACAAACAGCAATTCCTCATGTTGGAAGCACTTTCTTTGGAAAAACACCATCTAGAGTAGCCGGAATTGTAAACATTATCATTACTCTCTTTATTGAGAGTTTTCTACCTCTAATCTCGGTGATTGAAGTAGGCCATCAGTATAGAACGGCTCCATTTACCCCTATTTAAAGTGTTTCTTACATGTTTCTAATCATTTCCGGGACTATCATTGTGTATTTTAAGAGTTTTACCAAAAGTAGACAGTTTTCCTAGTAGTATACACAGGGAATCTTTAAGATTTAAATTGTGCCATTCAGAAAACGCCAGGCAATTCAGCCTCAGTTGTAAATATAAATAGTATTCTCTTCATTTATCAGCTTCACACATATTCTGAGCTTTATAAATGGAAATTCTTAATGTTTGAAAGCACATTCTTCGGAAATACATCACCTAAAGTAGCCAGAATGGTAAACATTGTCTGTATTCTCGTCATTTCTTAGCATTCTATCTCTAATGTCCGTGATTGAACATGAACATAAAGATAGAACGGCTCTATGTACCAGCATTTCAAGTGTTTCTTACATGTTTCTAATCATTACTCGGGACTATCATTGTGTATGTGAAGAGTTTTACCAAAGGTAGACAGTTTTCCTACAACTATTTACAGGAATCTTCAAAGTTTAAATTGAGTCATTCAGTAAACGCCAGTCTAATCATAGTCACCTGTAAATATAAACAGCATTCTCTTCATTTATCAGCTTCACACATATTCTGAGCTTTATAAATGGAAATTTCTTAATGTTTGAAAGCACATTCTTCGGAAATACATCACCTAAAGTAGCCAGAATGGTAAACATTATCTGAATTCTCGTCATTTCTTAGCATTCTATCTCTAATCTCCGTGATTGAACATGAACATAAAGATAGAACGGCTCTATGTACCAGCATTTCAAGTGTTTCTTACATGTTTCTAATCATTTCTCGGGACTATCATTGTGTATGCTAAGCGTTTTAGCAAAAGTAGACAGATTTCCTAGAAGTATACACGGGAATCTTCAAGGTTTCAATTGAGTCATTCAGAAAACGCCAGTCTAATCAGAATCACCTGTAAATATAAACAGTATTCTCTTTATTTATCAGCTTCATACATATTCTGAGCTTTATAAACAGCAATTCTTAATGTTTGAAAACACTTTTCCTTGGAAAAACAACATCTAGAGTAGCCGGAATTGTAAACTTCATCATTACTCTCCTCAGTTGAGAGTTTTTTACCTCTCATCTCAGTGATTGAACTAGGCCATAAAGTTAGAACGGCTCTATTTAACAGCATTTCAAGTGTTTCTTACATGTTTCAAATCACTTCCCGGGACTATTCTACTGTATTTTAAGAGTTGTACCAAAATTAGACATTTTTCCAGAAGTAGATACATGAATCTTCAGGATGTAAACTTTGTCATTAAGAAAATGCCAGGCAATTCAGCCATAATTGTAAATATAAACAGTATTCTCTTAACTTATCAGCCTCAAACACATATTCTGAGCTTTACAAACAGCAATTCCTCATGTTGGAAGCACTTTCTTTGGAAAAACACCATCTAGAGTAGCCGGAATTGTAAACATTATCATTACTCTCTTTATTGAGAGTTTTCTACCTCTAATCTCGGTGATTGAAGTAGGCCATCAGGATAGAACGGCTCCATTTACCCCTATTTAAAGTGTTTCTTACATGTTTCTAATCATTTCCGGGACTATCATTGTGTATTTTAAGAGTTTAACCAAAAGTAGACAGTTTTCCTAGTAGGATACACAGGAATCTTTAAGATTTAAATTGTGCCATTCAGAAAACGCCAGGGCAATTCAGCCTCAGTTGTAAATATAAATAGTATTCTCTTCATTTATCAGCTTCACACATATTCTGAGCTTTATAAATGGAAATTCTTAATGTTTGAAAGCACATTCTTCGGAAATACATCACCTAAAGTAGCCAGAATGGTAAACATTGTCTGTATTCTCGTCATTTCTTAGCATTCTATCTCTAATGTCCGTGATTGAACATGAACATAAAGATAGAACGGCTCTATGTACCAGCATTTCAAGTGTTTTCTTACATGTTTCTAATCATTACTCGGGACTATCATTGTGTATGTGAAGAGTTTTACCAAAGGTAGACATTTTTCCTACAACTATTTACAGGAATCTTCAAAGTTTAAATTGAGTCATTCAGTAAACGCCAGTCTAATCATAGTCACCTGTAAATATAAACAGCATTCTCTTCATTTATCAGCTTCACACATATTCTGAGCTTTATAAATGGAAATTCTTAATGTTTGAAAGCACATTCTTCGGAAATACATCACCTAAAGTAGCCAGAATGGTAAACATTATCTGAATTCTCGTCATTTCTTAGCATTCTATCTCTAATCTCCGTGATTGAACATGAACATAAAGATAGAACGGCTCTATGTACCAGCATTTCAAGTGTTTCTTACATGTTTCTAATCATTTCTCGGGACTATCATTGTGTATGCTAAGCGTTTTACCAAAAGTAGACAGATTTCCTAGAAGTATACACGGGAATCTTCAAGGTTTCAATTGAGTCATTCAGAAAACGCCAGTCTAATCAGAATCACCTGTAAATATAAACAGTATTCTCTTTATTTATCAGCTTCATACATATTCTGAGCTTTATAAACAGCAATTCTTAATGTTTGAAAACACTTTCCTTGGAAAAACAACATCTAGAGTAGCCGGAATTGTAAACTTCACCATTACTCTCCTCAGTTGAGAGTTTTTTACCTCTCATCTCAGTGATTGAACTAGGCCATAAAGTTAGAACGGCTCTATTTAACAGCATTTCAAGTGTTTCTTACATGTTTCAAATCACTTCCCGGGACTATTCTACTGTATTTTAAGAGTTGTACCAAAATTAGACATTTTTCCAGAAGTAGATACAGGAATCTTCAGGATGTAAACTTTGTCATTAAGAAAATGCCAGGCAATTCAGCCATAATTGTAATATAAACAGTATTCTCTTAACTTATTAGCCTCAAACACATATTCTGAGCTTTAAAAACAGCAATTCCTCATGTTGGAAGCACTTTCTTTGGAAAAACACCATCTAGAGTAGCCGGAATTGTAAACATTATCATTACTCTCTTTATTGAGAGTTTTCTACCTCTAATCTCGGTGATTGAAGTAGGCCATCAGTATAGAACGGCTCCATTTACCCCTATTTAAAGTGTTTCTTACATGTTTCTAATCATTTCCGGGACTATCATTGTGTATTTTAAGAGTTTTACCAAAAGTAGACAGTTTTCCTAGTAGTATACACAGGAATCTTTAAGATTTAAATTGTGCCATTCAGAAAACGCCAGGCAATTCAGCCTCAGTTGTAAATATAAATAGTATTCTCTTCATTTATCAGCTTCACACATATTCTGAGCTTTATAAATGGAAATTCTTAATGTTTGAAAGCACATTCTTCGGAAATACATCACCTAAAGTAGCCAGAATGGTAAACATTGTCTGTATTCTCGTCATTTCTTAGCATTCAATCTCTAATGTCCGTGATTGAACATGAACATAAAGATAGAACGGCTCTATGTACCAGCATTTCAAGTGTTTCTTACATGTTTCTAATCATTTTTCGGGACTATCATTGTGTATGTGAAGAGTTTTACCAAAGGTAGACATTTTTCCTACAACTATTTACAGGAATCTTCAAAGTTTAAATTGAGTCATTCAGTAAACGCCAGTCTAATCATAGTCACCTGTAAATATAAACAGCATTCTCTTCATTTATCAGCTTCACACATATTCTGAGCTTTATAAATGGAAATTCTTACTGTTTGAAAGCACATTCTTCGGAAATACATCACCTAAAGTAGCCAGAATGGTAAACATTATCTGAATTCTCGTCATCCTTAGCATTCTATCTCTAATCTCCGTGATTGAACATGAACATAAAGATAGAACGGCTCTATGTACCAGCATTTCAAGTGTTTCTTACATGTTTCTAATCATTTCTCGGGACTATCATTGTGTATGCTAAGCGTTTTAGCAAAAGTAGACAGATTTCCTAGAAGTATACACGGGAATCTTCAAGGTTTCAAATGAGTCATTCAGAAAACGCTAGTCTAATCAGAATCACCTGTAAATATAAACAGTATTCTCTTTATTTATCAGCTTCATACATATTCTGAGCTTTATAAACAGCAATTCTTAATGTTTGAAAACACTTTCCTTGGAAAAACAACATCTAGAGTAGCCGGAATTGTAAACTTCATCATTACTCTCCTCAGTTGAGAGTTTTTTACCTCTCATCTCAGTGATTGAACTAGGCCATAAAGTTAGAACGGCTCTATTTAACAGCATTTCAAGTGTTTCTTACATGTTTCAAATCACTTCCCGGGACTATTCTACTGTATTTTAAGAGTTGTACCAAAATTAGACATTTTTCCAGAAGTAGATACATGAATCTTCAGGATGTAAACTTTGTCATTAAGAAAATGCCAGGCAATTCAGCCATAATTGTAAATATAAACAGTATTCTCTTAACTTATCAGCCTCAAACACATATTCTGAGCTTTACAAACAGCAATTCCTCATGTTGGAAGCACTTTCTTTGGAAAAACACCATCTAGAGTAGCCGGAATTGTAAACATTATCATTACTCTCTTTATTGAGAGTTTTCTACCTCTAATCTCGGTGATTGAAGTAGGCCATCAGGATAGAACGGATCCATTTACCCCTATTTAAAAGTGTTTCTTACATGTTTCTAATCATTTCCGGGACTATCATTGTGTATTTTAAGAGTTTTACCAAAAGTAGACAGTTTTCCTAGTAGTATACACAGGAATCTTTAAGATTTAAATTGTGCCATTCAGAAAACGCCACGCAATTCAGCCTCAGTTGTAAATATAAATAGTATTCTCTTCATTTATCAGCTTCACACATATTCTGAGCTTTATAAATGGAAATTCTTAATGTTTGAAAGCACATTCTTCGGAAATACATCACCTAAAGTAGCCAGAATGGTAAACATTGTCTGTATTCTCGTCATTTCTTAGCATTCTATCTCTAATCTCCGTGATTGAACATGAACATAAAGATAGAACGGCTCTATGTACCAGCATTTCAAGTGTTTCTTACATGTTTCTAATCATTTCTCGGGACTATCATTGTGTATGCTAAGCGTTTTACCAAAAAGTAGACAGATTTCCTAGAAGTATACACGGGAATCTTCAAGGTTTCAATTGAGTCATTCAGAAAACGCCAGTCTAATCAGAATCACCTGTAAATATAAACAGTATTCTCTTTATTTATCAGCTTCATACATATTCTGAGCTTTATAAACAGCAATTCTTAATGTTTGAAAACACTTTCCTTGGAAAAACAACATCTAGAGTAGCCGGAATTGTAAACTTCATCATTACTCTCCTCAGTTGAGAGTTTTTTACCTCTCATCTCAGTGATTGAACTAGGCCATAAAGTTAGAACGGCTCTATTTAACAGCATTTCAAGTGTTTCTTACATGTTTCAAATCACTTCCCGGGACTATTCTACTGTATTTTAAGAGTTGTACCAAAATTAGACATTTTTCCAGAAGTAGATACATGAATCTTCAGGATGTAAACTTTGTCATTAAGAAAATGCCAGGCAATTCAGCCATAATTGTAAATATAAACAGTATTCTCTTAACTTATCAGCCTCAAACACATATTCTGAGCTTTACAAACAGCAATTCCTCATGTTGGAAGCACTTTAATTTGGAAAAAACACCATCTAGAGTAGCCGGAATTGTAAACATTATCATTACTCTCTTTATTGAGAGTTTTTCTACCTCTAATCTCGGTGATTGAAGTAGGCCATCAGTATAGAACGGCTCCATTTACCCCTATTTAAAGTGTTTCTTACATGTTTCTAATCATTTCCGGGACTATCATTGTGTATTTTAAGAGTTTTACCAAAAGTAGACAGTTTTCCTAGTAGGATACACAGGAATCTTTAAGATTTAAATTGTGCCATTCAGAAAACCGCCAGGCAATTCAGCCTCAGTTGTAAATATAAATAGTATTCTCTTCATTTATCAGCTTCACACATATTCTGAGCTTTATAAATGGAAATTCTTAATGTTTGAAAAGCACATTCTTTCGGAAATACATCACCTAAAGTAGCCAGAATGGTAAACATTGTCTGTATTCTCGTCATTTCTTAGCATTCTATCTCTAATGTCCGTGATTGAACATGAACATAAAGATAGAACGGCTCTATGTACCAGCATTTCAAGTGTTTCTTACATGTTTCTAATCATTACTCGGGACTATCATTGTGTATGTGAAGAGTTTTACCAAAGGTAGACATTTTTCCTACAACTATTTACAGGAATCTTCAAAGTTTAAATTGAGTCATTCAGTAAACGCCAGTCTAATCATAGTCACCTGTAAATATAAACAGCATTCTCTTCATTTATCAGCTTCACACATATTCTGAGCTTTATAAATGGAAATTCTTAATGTTTGAAAGCACATTCTTCGGAAATACATCACCTAAAGTAGCCAGAATGGTAAACATTATCTGAATTCTCGTCATTTCTTAGCATTCTATCTCTAATCTCCGTGATTGAACATGAACATAAAGATAGAACGGCTCTATGTACCAGCATTTCAAGTGTTTCTTACATGTTTCTAATCATTTCTCGGGACTATCATTGTGTATGCTAAGCGTTTTAGCAAAAGTAGACAGATTTCCTAGAAGTATACACGGGGAATCTTCAAGGTTTCAATTGAGTCATTCAGAAAACGCCAGTCTAATCAGAATCACCTGTAAATATAAACAGTATTCTCTTTATTTATCAGCTTCATACATATTCTGAGCTTTATAAACAGCAATTCTTAATGTTTGAAAACACTTTCCTTGAAAAAACAACATCTAGAGTAGCCGGAATTGTAAACTTCATCATTACTCTCCTCAGTTGAGAGTTTTTTACCTCTCATCTCAGTGATTGAACTAGGCCATAAAGTTAGAACGGCTCTATTTAACAGCATTTCAAGTGTTTCTTACATGTTTCAAATCACTTCCCGGGACTATTCTACTGTATTTTTAAGAGTTGTACCAAAATTAGACATTTTTCCAGAAGTAGATACATGAATCTTCAGGATGTAAACTTTGTCATTAAGAAAATGCCAGGCAATTCAGCCATAATTGTAAATATAAACAGTATTCTCTTAACTTATCAGCCTCAAACACATATTCTGAGCTTTAAAAACAGCAATTCCTCATGTTGGAAGCACTTTCTTTGGAAAAACACCATCTAGAGTAGCCGGAATTGTAAACATTATCATTACTCTCTTTATTGAGAGTTTTTCTACCTCTAATCTCGGTGATTGAAGTAGGCCATCAGTATAGAACGGCTCCATTTACCCCTATTTAAAGTGTTTCTTACATGTTTCTAATCATTTCCGGGACTATCATTGTGTATTTTAAGAGTTTTACCAAAAGTAGACAGTTTTCCTAGTAGGATACACAGGAATCTTTAAGATTTAAATTGTGCCATTCAGAAAACGCCAGGCAATTCAGCCTCAGTTGTAAATATAAATAGTATTCTCTTCATTTTATCAGCTTCACACATATTCTGAGCTTTATAAATGGAAATTCTTAATGTTTGAAAGCACATTCTTCGGAAATACATCACCTAAAGTAGCCAGAATGGTAAACATTGTCTGTATTCTCGTCATTTCTTAGCATTCTATCTCTAATGTCCGTGATTGAACATGAACATAAAGATAGAACGGCTCTATGTACCAGCATTTCAAGTGTTTCTTACATGTTTCTAATCATTACTCGGGACTATCATTGTGTATGTGAAGAGTTTTAACCAAAGGTAGACATTTTTCCTACAACTATTTACAGGAATCTTCAAAGTTTAAATTGAGTCATTCAGTAAACGCCAGTCTAATCATAGTCACCTGTAAATATAAACAGCATTCTCTTCATTTATCAGCTTCACACATATTCTGAGCTTTATAAATGGAAATTCTTAATGTTTGAAAGCACATTTCTTCGGAAATACATCACCTAAAGTAGCCAGAATGGTAAACATTATCTGAATTCTCGTCATTTCTTAGCATTCTATCTCTAATCTCCGTGATTGAACATGAACATAAAGATAGAACGGCTCTATGTACCAGCATTTCAAGTGTTTCTTACATGTTTCTAATCATTTCTCGGGACTATCATTGTGTATGCTAAGCGTTTTAGCAAAAGTAGACAGATTTCCTAGAAGTATACACGGGAATCTTCAAGGTTTCAATTGAGTCATTCAGAAAAACGCCAGTCTAATCAGAATCACCTGTAAATATAAACAGTATTCTCTTTATTTATCAGCTTCATACATATTCTGAGCTTTATAAACAGCAATTCTTAATGTTTGAAAACACTTTCCTTGGAAAAAACAACATCTAGAGTAGCCGGAATTGTAAACTTCATCATTACTCTCCTCAGTTGAGAGTTTTTTTACCTCTCATCTCAGTGATTGAACTAGGCCATAAAGTTAGAACGGCTCTATTTAACAGCATTTCAAGTGTTTCTTACATGTTTCAAATCACTTCCCGGGACTATTCTACTGTATTTTAAGAGTTGTACCAAAATTAGACATTTTTCCAGAAGTAGATACATGAATCTTCAGGATGTAAACTTTGTCATTAAGAAAATGCCAGGCAATTCAGCCATAATTGTAAATATAAACAGTATTCTCTTAACTTATCAGCCCAAACACATATTCTGAGCTTTAAAAACAGCAATTCCTCATGTTGGAAGCACTTTCTTTGGAAAAACACCATCTAGAGTAGCCGGAATTGTAAACATTATCATTACTCTCTTTATTGAGAGTTTCTCTACCTCTAATCTCGGTGATTGAAGTAGGCCATCAGTATAGAACGGCTCCATTTACCCCTATTTAAAGTGTTTCTTACATGTTTCTAATCATTTCCGGGACTATCATTGTGTATTTTAAGAGTTTTACCAAAAGTAGACAGTTTTCCTAGTAGGATACACAGGAATCTTTAAGATTTAAATTGTGCCATTCAGAAAACGCCAGGCAATTCAGCCTCAGTTGTAAATATAAATAGTATTCTCTTCATTTATCAGCTTCACACATATTCTGAGCTTTATAAATGGAAATTCTTAATGTTTGAAAGCACATTCTTCGGAAATACATCACCTAAAGTAGCCAGAATGGTAAACATTGTCTGTATTCTCGTCATTTCTTAGCATTCTATCTCTAATGTCCGTGATTGAACATGAACATAAAGATAGAACGGCTCTATGTACCAGCATTTCAAGTGTTTCTTACATGTTTCTAATCATTACTCGGGACTATCATTGTGTATGTGAAGAGTTTTACCAAAGGTAGACATTTTTCCTACAACTATTTACAGGAATCTTCAAAGTTTAAATTGAGTCATTCAGTAAACGCCAGTCTAATCATAGTCACCTGTAAATATAAACAGCATTCTCTTCATTTATCAGCTTCACACATATTCTGAGCTTTATAAATGGAAATTCTTAATGTTTGAAAGCACATTCTTCGGAAATACATCACCTAAAGTAGCCAGAATGGTAAACATTATCTGAATTCTCGTCATTTCTTAGCATTCTATCTCTAATCTCCGTGATTGAACATGAACATAAAGATAGAACGGCTCTATGTACCAGCATTTCAAGTGTTTCTTACATGTTTCTAATCATTTCTCGGGACTATCATTGTGTATGCTAAGCGTTTTAGCAAAAGTAGACAGATTTCCTAGAAGTATACACGGGAATCTTCAAGGTTTCAATTGAGTCATTCAGAAAACGCCAGTCTAATCAGAATCACCTGTAAATATAAACAGTATTCTCTTTATTTATCAGCTTCATACATATTCTGAGCTTTATAAACAGCAATTCTTAATGTTTGAAAACACTTTCCTTGGAAAAACAACATCTAGAGTAGCCAGAATTGTAAACTTCATCATTACTCTCCTCAGTTGAGAGTTTTTTACCTCTCATCTCAGTGATTGAACTAGGCCATAAAGTTAGAACGGCTCTATTTAACAGCATTTCAAGTGTTTCTTACATGTTTCAAATCACTTCCCGGGACTATTCTACTGTATTTTAAGAGTTGTACCAAAATTAGACATTTTTCCAGAAGTAGATACATGAATCTTCAGGATGTAAACTTTGTCATTAAGAAAATGCCAGGCAATTCAGCCATAATTGTAAATATAAACAGTATTCTCTTAACTTATCAGCCTCAAACACATATTCTGAGCTTTACAAACAGCAATTCCTCATGTTGGAAGCACTTTCTTTGGAAAAACACCATCTAGAGTAGCCGGAATTGTAAACATTATCATTACTCTCTTTATTGAGAGTTTTCTACCTCTAATCTCGGTGATTGAAGTAGGCCATCAGTATAGAACGGCTCCATTTACCCCTATTTAAAGTGTTTCTTACATGTTTCTAATCATTTCCGGGACTATCATTGTGTATTTTAAGAGTTTTACCAAAAGTAGACAGTTTTCCTAGTAGTATACACAGGAATCTTTAAGATTTAAATTGTGCCATTCAGAAAACGCCAGGCAATTCAGCCTCAGTTGTAAATATAAATAGTATTCTCTTCATTTATCAGCTTCACACATATTCTGAGCTTTATAAATGGAAATTCTTAATGTTTGAAAGCACATTCTTCAGAAATACATCACCTAAAGTAGCCAGAATGGTAAACATTGTCTGTATTCTCGTCATTTCTTAGCATTCTATCGCTAATGTCCGTTATTGAACATGAACATAAAGATAGAACGGCTCTATGTACCAGCATTTCAAGTGTTTCTTACATGTTTCTAATCATTACTCGGGACTATCATTGTGTATGTGAAGAGTTTTACCAAAGGTAGACAGTTTTCCTACAACTATTTACAGGAATCTTCAAAGTTTAAATTGAGTCATTCAGTAAACGCCAGTCTAATCATAGTCACCTGTAAATATAAACAGCATTCTCTTCATTTATCAGCTTCACACATATTCTGAGCTTTATAAATGGAAATTCTTAATGTTTGAAAGCACATTCTTCGGAAATACATCACCTAAAGTAGCCAGAATGGTAAACATTATCTGAATTCTCGTCATTTCTTAGCATTCTATCTCTAATCTCCGTGATTGAACATGAACATAAAGATAGAACGGCTCTATGTACCAGCATTTCAAGTGTTTCTTACATGTTTCTAATCATTTCTCGGGACTATCATTGTGTATGCTAAGCGTTTTAGCAAAAGTAGACAGATTTCCTAGAAGTATACACGGGAATCTTCAAGGTTTCAATTGAGTCATTCAGAAAACGCCAGTCTAATCAGAATCACCTGTAAATATAAACAGTATTCTCTTTATTTATCAGCTTCATACATATTCTGAGTTTTATAAACAGCAATTCTTAATGTTTGAAAACACTTTCCTTGGAAAAACAACATCTAGAGTAGCCGGAATTGTAAACTTCATCATTACTCTCCTCAGTTGAGAGTTTTTTACCTCTCATCTCAGTGATTGAACTAGGCCATAAAGTTAGAACGGCTCTATTTAACAGCATTTCAAGTGTTTCTTACATGTTTCAAATCACTTCCCGGGACTATTCTACTGTATTTTAAGAGTTGTACCAAAATTAGACATTTTTCCAGAAGTAGATACATGAATCTTCAGGATGTAAACTTTGTCATTAAGAAAATGCCAGGCAATTCAGCCATAATTGTAAATATAAACAGTATTCTCTTAACTTATCAGCCTCAAACACATATTCTGAGCTTTAAAAACAGCAATTCCTCATGTTGGAAGCACTTTCTTTGGAAAAACACCATCTAGAGTAGCCGGAATTGTAAACATTATCATTACTCTCTTTATTGAGAGTTTTCTACCTCTAATCTCGGTGATTGAAGTAGGCCATCAGTATAGAACGGCTCCATTTACCCCTATTTAAAGTGTTTCTTACATGTTTCTAATCATTTCCGGGACTATCATTGTGTATTTTAAGAGTTTTACCAAAAGTAGACAGTTTTCCTAGTAGGATACACAGGAATCTTTAAGATTTAAATTGTGCCATTCAGAAAACGCCAGGCAATTCAGCCTCAGTTGTAAATATAAATAGTATTCTCTTCATTTATCAGCTTCACACATATTCTGAGCTTTATAAATGGAAATTCTTAATGTTTGAAAGCACATTCTTCGGAAATACATCACCTAAAGTAGCCAGAATGGTAAACATTGTCTGTATTCTCGTCATTTCTTAGCATTCTATCTCTAATGTCCGTGATTGAACATGAACATAAAGATAGAACGGCTCTATGTACCAGCATTTCAAGTGTTTCTTACATGTTTCTAATCATTACTCGGGACTATCATTGTGTATGTGAAGAGTTTTACCAAAGGTAGACATTTTTCCTACAACTATTTACAGGAATCTTCAAAGTTTAAATTGAGTCATTCAGTAAACGCCAGTCTAATCATAGTCACCTGTAAATATAAACAGCATTCTCTTCATTTATCAGCTTCACACATATTCTGAGCTTTATAAATGGAAATTCTTAATGTTTGAAAGCACATTCTTCGGAAATACATCACCTAAAGTAGCCAGAATGGTAAACATTATCTGAATTCTCGTCATTTCTTAGCATTCTATCTCTAATCTCCGTGATTGAACATGAACATAAAGATAGAACGGCTCTATGTACCAGCATTTCAAGTGTTTCTTACATGTTTCTAATCATTTCTCGGGACTATCATTGTGTATGCTAAGCGTTTTAGCAAAAGTAGACAGATTTCCTAGAAGTATACACGGGAATCTTCAAGGTTTCAATTGAGTCATTCAGAAAACGCCAGTCTAATCAGAATCACCTGTAAATATAAACAGTATTCTCTTTATTTATCAGCTTCATACATATTCTGAGCTTTATAAACAGCAATTCTTAATGTTTGAAAACACTTTCCTTGGAAAAACAACATCTAGAGTAGCCAGAATTGTAAACTTCATCATTACTCTCCTCAGTTGAGAGTTTTTTACCTCTCATCTCAGTGATTGAACTAGGCCATAAAGTTAGAACGGCTCTATTTAACAGCATTTCAAGTGTTTCTTACATGTTTCAAATCACTTCCCGGGACTATTCTACTGTATTTTAAGAGTTGTACCAAAATTAGACATTTTTCCAGAAGTAGATACATGAATCTTCAGGATGTAAACTTTGTCATTAAGAAAATGCCAGGCAATTCAGCCATAATTGTAAATATAAACAGTATTCTCTTAACTTATCAGCCTCAAACACATATTCTGAGCTTTACAAACAGCAATTCCTCATGTTGGAAGCACTTTCTTTGGAAAAACACCATCTAGAGTAGCCGGAATTGTAAACATTATCATTACTCTCTTTATTGAGAGTTTTCTACCTCTAATCTCGGTGATTGAAGTAGGCCATCAGTATAGAACGGCTCCATTTACCCCTATTTAAAGTGTTTCTTACATGTTTCTAATCATTTCCGGGACTATCATTGTGTATTTTAAGAGTTTTACCAAAAGTAGACAGTTTTCCTAGTAGTATACACAGGAATCTTTAAGATTTAAATTGTGCCATTCAGAAAACGCCAGGCAATTCAGCCTCAGTTGTAAATATAAATAGTATTCTCTTCATTTATCAGCTTCACACATATTCTGAGCTTTATAAATGGAAATTCTTAATGTTTGAAAGCACATTCTTCAGAAATACATCACCTAAAGTAGCCAGAATGGTAAACATTGTCTGTATTCTCGTCATTTCTTAGCATTCTATCGCTAATGTCCGTTATTGAACATGAACATAAAGATAGAACGGCTCTATGTACCAGCATTTCAAGTGTTTCTTACATGTTTCTAATCATTTTTCGGGACTATCATTGTGTATGTGAAGAGTTTTACCAAAGGTAGACAGTTTTCCTACAACTATTTACAGGAATCTTCAAAGTTTAAATTGAGTCATTCAGTAAACGCCAGTCTAATCATAGTCACCTGTAAATATAAACAGCATTCTCTTCATTTATCAGCTTCACACATATTCTGAGCTTTATAAATGGAAATTCTTAATGTTTGAAAGCACATTCTTCGGAAATACATCACCTAAAGTAGCCAGAATGGTAAACATTATCTGAATTCTCGTCATTTCTTAGCATTCTATCTCTAATCTCCGTGATTGAACATGAACATAAAGATAGAACGGCTCTATGTACCAGCATTTCAAGTGTTTCTTACATGTTTCTAATCATTTCTCGGGACTATCATTGTGTATGCTAAGCGTTTTAGCAAAAGTAGACAGATTTCCTAGAAGTATACACGGGAATCTTCAAGGTTTCAATTGAGTCATTCAGAAAACGCCAGTCTAATCAGAATCACCTGTAAATATAAACAGTATTCTCTTTATTTATCAGCTTCATACATATTCTGAGCTTTATAAACAGCAATTCTTAATGTTTGAAAACACTTTCCTTGGAAAAACAACATCTAGAGTAGCCGGAATTGTAAACTTCATCATTACTCTCCTCAGTTGAGAGTTTTTTACCTCTCATCTCAGTGATTGAACTAGGCCATAAAGTTAGAACGGCTCTATTTAACAGCATTTCAAGTGTTTCTTACATGTTTCAAATCACTTCCCGGGACTATTCTACTGTATTTTAAGAGTTGTACCAAAATTAGACATTTTTCCAGAAGTAGATACATGAATCTTCAGGATGTAAACTTTGTCATTAAGAAAATGCCAGGCAATTCAGCCATAATTGTAAATATAAACAGTATTCTCTTAACTTATCAGCCTCAAACACATATTCTGAGCTTTACAAACAGCAATTCCTCATGTTGGAAGCACTTTCTTTGGAAAAACACCATCTAGAGTAGCCGGAATTGTAAACATTATCATTACTCTCTTTATTGAGAGTTTTCTACCTCTAATCTCGGTGATTGAAGTAGGCCATCAGGATAGAACGGCTCCATTTACCCCTATTTAAAGTGTTTCTTACATGTTTCTAATCATTTCCGGGACTATCATTGTGTATTTTAAGAGTTTAACCAAAAGTAGACAGTTTTCCTAGTAGTATACACAGGAATCTTTAAGATTTAAATTGTGCCATTCAGAAAACGCCAGGCAATTCAGCCTCAGTTGTAAATATAAATAGTATTCTCTTCATTTATCAGCTTCACACATATTCTGAGCTTTATAAATGGAAATTCTTAATGTTTGAAAGCACATTCTTCGGAAATACATCACCTAAAGTAGCCAGAATGGTAAACATTGTCTGTATTCTCGTCATTTCTTAGCATTCTATCTCTAATGTCCGTGATTGAACATGAACATAAAGATAGAACGGCTCTATGTACCAGCATTTCAAGTGTTTCTTACATGTTTCTAATCATTTCTCGGGACTATCATTGTGTATGCTAAGCGTTTTACCAAAAGTAGACAGATTTCCTAGAAGTATACACGGGAATCTTCAAGGTTTCAATTGAGTCATTCAGAAAACGCCAGTCTAATCAGAATCACCTGTAAATATAAACAGTATTCTCTTTATTTATCAGCTTCATACATATTCTGAGCTTTATAAACAGCAATTCTTAATGTTTGAAAACACTTTCCTTGGAAAAACAACATCTAGAGTAGCCGGAATTGTAAACTTCATCATTACTCTCCTCAGTTGAGAGTTTTTTACCTCTCATCTCAGTGATTGAACTAGGCCATAAAGTTAGAACGGCTCTATTTAACAGCATTTCAAGTGTTTCTTACATGTTTCAAATCACTTCCCGGGACTATTCTACTGTATTTTAAGAGTTGTACCAAAATTAGACATTTTTCCAGAAGTAGATACATGAATCTTCAGGATGTAAACTTTGTCATTAAGAAAATGCCAGGCAATTCAGCCATAATTGTAAATATAAACAGTATTCTCTTAACTTATCAGCCTCAAACACATATTCTGAGCTTTACAAACAGCAATTCCTCATGTTGGAAGCACTTTCTTTGGAAAAACACCATCTAGAGTAGCCGGAATTGTAAACATTATCATTACTCTCTTTATTGAGAGTTTTCTACCTCTAATCTCGGTGATTGAAGTAGGCCATCAGTATAGAACGGCTCCATTTACCCCTATTTAAAGTGTTTCTTACATGTTTCTAAACATTTCCGGGACTATCATTGTGTATTTTAAGAGTTTTACCAAAAGTAGACAGTTTTCCTAGTAGGATACACAGGAATCTTTAAGATTTAAATTGTGCCATTCAGAAAACGCCAGGCAATTCAGCCTCAGTTGTAAATATAAATAGTATTCTCTTCATTTATCAGCTTCACACATATTCTGAGCTTTATAAATGGAAATTCTTAATGTTTGAAAGCACATTCTTCGGAAATACATCACCTAAAGTAGCCAGAATGGTAAACATTGTCTGTATTCTCGTCATTTCTTAGCATTCTATCTCTAATGTCCGTGATTGAACATGAACATAAAGATAGAACGGCTCTATGTACCAGCATTTCAAGTGTTTCTTACATGTTTCTAATCATTACTCGGGACTATCATTGTGTATGTGAAGAGTTTTACCAAAGGTAGACAGTTTTCCTACAACTATTTACAGGAATCTTCAAAGTTTAAATTGAGTCATTCAGTAAACGCCAGTCTAATCATAGTCACCTGTAAATATAAACAGCATTCTCTTCATTTATCAGCTTCACACATATTCTGAGCTTTATAAATGGAAATTCTTAATGTTTGAAAGCACATTCTTCGGAAATACATCACCTAAAGTAGCCAGAATGGTAAACATTATCTGAATTCTCGTCATTTCTTAGCATTCTATCTCTAATCTCCGTGATTGAACATGAACATAAAGATAGAACGGCTCTATGTACCAGCATTTCAAGTGTTTCTTACATGTTTCTAATCATTTCTCGGGACTATCATTGTGTATGCTAAGCGTTTTAGCAAAAGTAGACAGATTTCCTAGAAGTATACACGGGAATCTTCAAGGTTTCAATTGAGTCATTCAGAAAACGCCAGTCTAATCAGAATCACCTGTAAATATAAACAGTATTCTCTTTATTTATCAGCTTCATACATATTCTGAGCTTTATAAACAGCAATTCTTAATGTTTGAAAACACTTTCCTTAGAAAAACAACATCTAGAGTAGCCGGAATTGTAAACTTCATCATTACTCTCCTCAGTTGAGAGTTTTTTACCTCTCATCTCAGTGATTGAACTAGGCCATAAAGTTAGAACGGCTCTATTTAACAGCATTTCAAGTGTTTCTTACATGTTTCAAATCACTTCCCGGGACTATTCTACTGTATTTTAAGAGTTGTACCAAAATTAGACATTTTTCCAGAAGTAGATACATGAATCTTCAGGATGTAAACTTTGTCATTAAGAAAATGCCAGGCAATTCAGCCATAATTGTAAATATAAACAGTATTCTCTTAACTTATCAGCCTCAAACACATATTCTGAGCTTTACAAACAGCAATTCCTCATGTTGGAAGCACTTTCTTTGGAAAAACACCATCTAGAGTAGCCGGAATTGTAAACATTATCATTACTCTCTTTATTGAGAGTTTTCTACCTCTAATCTCGGTGATTGAAGTAGGCCATCAGGATAGAACGGCTCCATTTACCCCTATTTAAAGTGTTTCTTACATGTTTCTAATCATTTCCGGGACTATCATTGTGTATTTTAAGAGTTTAACCAAAAGTAGACAGTTTTCCTAGTAGTATACACAGGAATCTTTAAGATTTAAATTGTGCCATTCAGAAAACGCCAGGCAATTCAGCCTCAGTTGTAAATATAAATAGTATTCTCTTCATTTATCAGCTTCACACATATTCTGAGCTTTATAAATGGAAATTCTTAATGTTTGAAAGCACATTCTTCGGAAATACATCACCTAAAGTAGCCAGAATGGTAAACATTGTCTGTATTCTCGTCATTTCTTAGCATTCTATCTCTAATGTCCGTGATTGAACATGAACATAAAGATAGAACGGCTCTATGTACCAGCATTTCAAGTGTTTCTTACATGTTTCTAATCATTACTCGGGACTATCATTGTGTATGTGAAGAGTTTTACCAAAGGTAGACAGTTTTCCTACAACTATTTACAGGAATCTTCAAAGTTTAAATTGAGTCATTCAGTAAACGCCAGTCTAATCATAGTCACCTGTAAATATAAACAGCATTCTCTTCATTTATCAGCTTCACACATATTCTGAGCTTTATAAATGGAAATTCTTAATGTTTGAAAGCACATTCTTCGGAAATACATCACCTAAAGTAGCCAGAATGGTAAACATTATCTGAATTCTCGTCATTTCTTAGCATTCTATCTCTAATCTCCGTGATTGAACATGAACATAAAGATAGAACGGCTCTATGTACCAGCATTTCAAGTGTTTCTTACATGTTTCTAATCATTTCTCGGGACTATCATTGTGTATGCTAAGCGTTTTAGCAAAAGTAGACAGATTTCCTAGAAGTATACACGGGAATCTTCAAGGTTTCAATTGAGTCATTCAGAAAACGCCAGTCTAATCAGAATCACCTGTAAATATAAACAGTATTCTCTTTATTTATCAGCTTCATACATATTCTGAGCTTTATAAACAGCAATTCTTAATGTTTGAAAACACTTTCCTTAGAAAAACAACATCTAGAGTAGCCGGAATTGTAAACTTCATCATTACTCTCCTCAGTTGAGAGTTTTTTACCTCTCATCTCAGTGATTGAACTAGGCCATAAAGTTAGAACGGCTCTATTTAACAGCATTTCAAGTGTTTCTTACATGTTTCAAATCACTTCCCGGGACTATTCTACTGTATTTTAAGAGTTGTACCAAAATTAGACATTTTTCCAGAAGTAGATACATGAATCTTCAGGATGTAAACTTTGTCATTAAGAAAATGCCAGGCAATTCAGCCATAATTGTAAATATAAACAGTATTCTCTTAACTTATCAGCCTCAAACACATATTCTGAGCTTTACAAACAGCAATTCCTCATGTTGGAAGCACTTTCTTTGGAAAAACACCATCTAGAGTAGCCGGAATTGTAAACATTATCATTACTCTCTTTATTGAGAGTTTTCTACCTCTAATCTCGGTGATTGAAGTAGGCCATCAGGATAGAACGGCTCCATTTACCCCTATTTAAAGTGTTTCTTACATGTTTCTAATCATTTCCGGGACTATCATTGTGTATTTTAAGAGTTTAACCAAAAGTAGACAGTTTTCCTAGTAGTATACACAGGAATCTTTAAGATTTAAATTGTGCCATTCAGAAAACGCCAGGCAATTCAGCCTCAGTTGTAAATATAAATAGTATTCTCTTCATTTATCAGCTTCACACATATTCTGAGCTTTATAAATGGAAATTCTTAATGTTTGAAAGCACATTCTTCGGAAATACATCACCTAAAGTAGCCAGAATGGTAAACATTGTCTGTATTCTCGTCATTTCTTAGCATTCTATCTCTAATGTCCGTGATTGAACATGAACATAAAGATAGAACGGCTCTATGTACCAGCATTTCAAGTGTTTCTTACATGTTTCTAATCATTACTCGGGACTATCATTGTGTATGTGAAGAGTTTTACCAAAGGTAGACAGTTTTCCTACAACTATTTACAGGAATCTTCAAAGTTTAAATTGAGTCATTCAGTAAACGCCAGTCTAATCATAGTCACCTGTAAATATAAACAGCATTCTCTTCATTTATCAGCTTCACACATATTCTGAGCTTTATAAATGGAAATTCTTAATGTTTGAAAGCACATTCTTCGGAAATACATCACCTAAAGTAGCCAGAATGGTAAACATTATCTGAATTCTCGTCATTTCTTAGCATTCTATCTCTAATCTCCGTGATTGAACATGAACATAAAGATAGAACGGCTCTATGTACCAGCATTTCAAGTGTTTCTTACATGTTTCTAATCATTTCTCGGGACTATCATTGTGTATGCTAAGCGTTTTAGCAAAAGTAGACAGATTTCCTAGAAGTATACACGGGAATCTTCAAGGTTTCAATTGAGTCATTCAGAAAACGCCAGTCTAATCAGAATCACCTGTAAATATAAACAGTATTCTCTTTATTTATCAGCTTCATACATATTCTGAGCTTTATAAACAGCAATTCTTAATGTTTGAAAACACTTTCCTTAGAAAAACAACATCTAGAGTAGCCGGAATTGTAAACTTCATCATTACTCTCCTCAGTTGAGAGTTTTTTACCTCTCATCTCAGTGATTGAACTAGGCCATAAAGTTAGAACGGCTCTATTTAACAGCATTTCAAGTGTTTCTTACATGTTTCAAATCACTTCCCGGGACTATTCTACTGTATTTTAAGAGTTGTACCAAAATTAGACATTTTTCCAGAAGTAGATACATGAATCTTCAGGATGTAAACTTTGTCATTAAGAAAATGCCAGGCAATTCAGCCATAATTGTAAATATAAACAGTATTCTCTTAACTTATCAGCCTCAAACACATATTCTGAGCTTTACAAACAGCAATTCCTCATGTTGGAAGCACTTTCTTTGGAAAAACACCATCTAGAGTAGCCGGAATTGTAAACATTATCATTACTCTCTTTATTGAGAGTTTTCTACCTCTAATCTCGGTGATTGAAGTAGGCCATCAGGATAGAACGGCTCCATTTACCCCTATTTAAAGTGTTTCTTACATGTTTCTAATCATTTCCGGGACTATCATTGTGTATTTTAAGAGTTTAACCAAAAGTAGACAGTTTTCCTAGTAGTATACACAGGAATCTTTAAGATTTAAATTGTGCCATTCAGAAAACGCCAGGCAATTCAGCCTCAGTTGTAAATATAAATAGTATTCTCTTCATTTATCAGCTTCACACATATTCTGAGCTTTATAAATGGAAATTCTTAATGTTTGAAAGCACATTCTTCGGAAATACATCACCTAAAGTAGCCAGAATGGTAAACATTGTCTGTATTCTCGTCATTTCTTAGCATTCTATCTCTAATGTCCGTGATTGAACATGAACATAAAGATAGAACGGCTCTATGTACCAGCATTTCAAGTGTTTCTTACATGTTTCTAATCATTACTCGGGACTATCATTGTGTATGTGAAGAGTTTTACCAAAGGTAGACAGTTTTCCTACAACTATTTACAGGAATCTTCAAAGTTTAAATTGAGTCATTCAGTAAACGCCAGTCTAATCATAGTCACCTGTAAATATAAACAGCATTCTCTTCATTTATCAGCTTCACACATATTCTGAGCTTTATAAATGGAAATTCTTAATGTTTGAAAGCACATTCTTCGGAAATACATCACCTAAAGTAGCCAGAATGGTAAACATTATCTGAATTCTCGTCATTTCTTAGCATTCTATCTCTAATCTCCGTGATTGAACATGAACATAAAGATAGAACGGCTCTATGTACCAGCATTTCAAGTGTTTCTTACATGTTTCTAATCATTTCTCGGGACTATCATTGTGTATGCTAAGCGTTTTAGCAAAAGTAGACAGATTTCCTAGAAGTATACACGGGAATCTTCAAGGTTTCAATTGAGTCATTCAGAAAACGCCAGTCTAATCAGAATCACCTGTAAATATAAACAGTATTCTCTTTATTTATCAGCTTCATACATATTCTGAGCTTTATAAACAGCAATTCTTAATGTTTGAAAACACTTTCCTTGGAAAAACAACATCTAGAGTAGCCGGAATTGTAAACTTCATCATTACTCTCCTCAGTTGAGAGTTTTTTACCTCTCATCTCAGTGATTGAACTAGGCCATAAAGTTAGAACGGCTCTATTTAACAGCATTTCAAGTGTTTCTTACATGTTTCAAATCACTTCCCGGGACTATTCTACTGTATTTTAAGAGTTGTACCAAAATTAGACATTTTTCCAGAAGTAGATACATGAATCTTCAGGATGTAAACTTTGTCATTAAGAAAATGCCAGGCAATTCAGCCATAATTGTAAATATAAACAGTATTCTCTTAACTTATCAGCCTCAAACACATATTCTGAGCTTTACAAACAGCAATTCCTCATGTTGGAAGCACTTTCTTTGGAAAAACACCATCTAGAGTAGCCGGAATTGTAAACATTATCATTACTCTCTTTATTGAGAGTTTTCTACCTCTAATCTCGGTGATTGAAGTAGGCCATCAGGATAGAACGGCTCCATTTACCCCTATTTAAAGTGTTTCTTACATGTTTCTAATCATTTCCGGGACTATCATTGTGTATTTTAAGAGTTTAACCAAAAGTAGACAGTTTTCCTAGTAGTATACACAGGAATCTTTAAGATTTAAATTGTGCCATTCAGAAAACGCCAGGCAATTCAGCCTCAGTTGTAAATATAAATAGTATTCTCTTCATTTATCAGCTTCACACATATTCTGAGCTTTATAAATGGAAATTCTTAATGTTTGAAAGCACATTCTTCGGAAATACATCACCTAAAGTAGCCAGAATGGTAAACATTGTCTGTATTCTCGTCATTTCTTAGCATTCTATCTCTAATGTCCGTGATTGAACATGAACATAAAGATAGAACGGCTCTATGTACCAGCATTTCAAGTGTTTCTTACATGTTTCTAATCATTACTCGGGACTATCATTGTGTATGTGAAGAGTTTTACCAAAGGTAGACATTTTTCCTACAACTATTTACAGGAATCTTCAAAGTTTAAATTGAGTCATTCAGTAAACGCCAGTCTAATCATAGTCACCTGTAAATATAAACAGCATTCTCTTCATTTATCAGCTTCACACATATTCTGAGCTTTATAAATGGAAATTCTTAATGTTTGAAAGCACATTCTTCGGAAATACATCACCTAAAGTAGCCAGAATGGTAAACATTATCTGAATTCTCGTCATTTCTTAGCATTCTATCTCTAATCTCCGTGATTGAACATGAACATAAAGATAGAACGGCTCTATGTACCAGCATTTCAAGTGTTTCTTACATGTTTCTAATCATTTCTCGGGACTATCATTGTGTATGCTAAGCGTTTTAGCAAAAGTAGACAGATTTCCTAGAAGTATACACGGGAATCTTCAAGGTTTCAATTGAGTCATTCAGAAAACGCCAGTCTAATCAGAATCACCTGTAAATATAAACAGTATTCTCTTTATTTATCAGCTTCATACATATTCTGAGCTTTATAAACAGCAATTCTTAATGTTTGAAAACACTTTCCTTGGAAAAACAACATCTAGAGTAGCCGGAATTGTAAACTTCATCATTACTCTCCTCAGTTGAGAGTTTTTTACCTCTCATCTCAGTGATTGAACTAGGCCATAAAGTTAGAACGGCTCTATTTAACAGCATTTCAAGTGTTTCTTACATGTTTCAAATCACTTCCCGGGACTATTCTACTGTATTTTAAGAGTTGTACCAAAATTAGACATTTTTCCAGAAGTAGATACATGAATCTTCAGGATGTAAACTTTGTCATTAAGAAAATGCCAGGCAATTCAGCCATAATTGTAAATATAAACAGTATTCTCTTAACTTATCAGCCTCAAACACATATTCTGAGCTTTACAAACAGCAATTCCTCATGTTGGAAGCACTTTCTTTGGAAAAACACCATCTAGAGTAGCCGGAATTGTAAACATTATCATTACTCTCTTTATTGAGAGTTTTCTACCTCTAATCTCGGTGATTGAAGTAGGCCATCAGGATAGAACGGCTCCATTTACCCCTATTTAAAGTGTTTCTTACATGTTTCTAATCATTTCCGGGACTATCATTGTGTATTTTAAGAGTTTTACCAAAAGTAGACAGTTTTCCTAGTAGTATACACAGGAATCTTTAAGATTTAAATTGTGCCATTCAGAAAACGCCAGGCAATTCAGCCTCAGTTGTAAATATAAATAGTATTCTCTTCATTTATCAGCTTCACACATATTCTGAGCTTTATAAATGGAAATTCTTAATGTTTGAAAGCACATTCTTCGGAAATACATCACCTAAAGTAGCCAGAATGGTAAACATTGTCTGTATTCTCGTCATTTCTTAGCATTCTATCTCTAATGTCCGTGATTGAACATGAACATAAAGATAGAACGGCTCTATGTACCAGCATTTCAAGTGTTTCTTACATGTTTCTAATCATTACTCGGGACTATCATTGTGTATGTGAAGAGTTTTACCAAAGGTAGACAGTTTTCCTACAACTATTTACAGGAATCTTCAAAGTTTAAATTGAGTCATTCAGTAAACGCCAGTCTAATCATAGTCACCTGTAAATATAAACAGCATTCTCTTCATTTATCAGCTTCACACATATTCTGAGCTTTATAAATGGAAATTCTTAATGTTTGAAAGCACATTCTTCGGAAATACATCACCTAAAGTAGCCAGAATGGTAAACATTATCTGAATTCTCGTCATTTCTTAGCATTCTATCTCTAATCTCCGTGATTGAACATGAACATAAAGATAGAACGGCTCTATGTACCAGCATTTCAAGTGTTTCTTACATGTTTCTAATCATTTCTCGGGACTATCATTGTGTATGCTAAGCGTTTTAGCAAAAGTAGACAGATTTCCTAGAAGTATACACGGGAATCTTCAAGGTTTCAATTGAGTCATTCAGAAAACGCCAGTCTAATCAGAATCACCTGTAAATATAAACAGTATTCTCTTTATTTATCAGCTTCATACATATTCTGAGCTTTATAAACAGCAATTCTTAATGTTTGAAAACACTTTCCTTAGAAAAACAACATCTAGAGTAGCCGGAATTGTAAACTTCATCATTACTCTCCTCAGTTGAGAGTTTTTTACCTCTCATCTCAGTGATTGAACTAGGCCATAAAGTTAGAACGGCTCTATTTAACAGCATTTCAAGTGTTTCTTACATGTTTCAAATCACTTCCCGGGACTATTCTACTGTATTTTAAGAGTTGTACCAAAATTAGACATTTTTCCAGAAGTAGATACATGAATCTTCAGGATGTAAACTTTGTCATTAAGAAAATGCCAGGCAATTCAGCCATAATTGTAAATATAAACAGTATTCTCTTAACTTATCAGCCTCAAACACATATTCTGAGCTTTACAAACAGCAATTCCTCATGTTGGAAGCACTTTCTTTGGAAAAACACCATCTAGAGTAGCCGGAATTGTAAACATTATCATTACTCTCTTTATTGAGAGTTTTCTACCTCTAATCTCGGTGATTGAAGTAGGCCATCAGGATAGAACGGCTCCATTTACCCCTATTTAAAGTGTTTCTTACATGTTTCTAATCATTTCCGGGACTATCATTGTGTATTTTAAGAGTTTAACCAAAAGTAGACAGTTTTCCTAGTAGTATACACAGGAATCTTTAAGATTTAAATTGTGCCATTCAGAAAACGCCAGGCAATTCAGCCTCAGTTGTAAATATAAATAGTATTCTCTTCATTTATCAGCTTCACACATATTCTGAGCTTTATAAATGGAAATTCTTAATGTTTGAAAGCACATTCTTCGGAAATACATCACCTAAAGTAGCCAGAATGGTAAACATTGTCTGTATTCTCGTCATTTCTTAGCATTCTATCTCTAATGTCCGTGATTGAACATGAACATAAAGATAGAACGGCTCTATGTACCAGCATTTCAAGTGTTTCTTACATGTTTCTAATCATTACTCGGGACTATCATTGTGTATGTGAAGAGTTTTACCAAAGGTAGACATTTTTCCTACAACTATTTACAGGAATCTTCAAAGTTTAAATTGAGTCATTCAGTAAACGCCAGTCTAATCATAGTCACCTGTAAATATAAACAGCATTCTCTTCATTTATCAGCTTCACACATATTCTGAGCTTTATAAATGGAAATTCTTAATGTTTGAAAGCACATTCTTCGGAAATACATCACCTAAAGTAGCCAGAATGGTAAACATTATCTGAATTCTCGTCATTTCTTAGCATTCTATCTCTAATCTCCGTGATTGAACATGAACATAAAGATAGAACGGCTCTATGTACCAGCATTTCAAGTGTTTCTTACATGTTTCTAATCATTTCTCGGGACTATCATTGTGTATGCTAAGCGTTTTAGCAAAAGTAGACAGATTTCCTAGAAGTATACACGGGAATCTTCAAGGTTTCAATTGAGTCATTCAGAAAACGCCAGTCTAATCAGAATCACCTGTAAATATAAACAGTATTCTCTTTATTTATCAGCTTCATACATATTCTGAGCTTTATAAACAGCAATTCTTAATGTTTGAAAACACTTTCCTTAGAAAAACAACATCTAGAGTAGCCGGAATTGTAAACTTCATCATTACTCTCCTCAGTTGAGAGTTTTTTACCTCTCATCTCAGTGATTGAACTAGGCCATAAAGTTAGAACGGCTCTATTTAACAGCATTTCAAGTGTTTCTTACATGTTTCAAATCACTTCCCGGGACTATTCTACTGTATTTTAAGAGTTGTACCAAAATTAGACATTTTTCCAGAAGTAGATACATGAATCTTCAGGATGTAAACTTTGTCATTAAGAAAATGCCAGGCAATTCAGCCATAATTGTAAATATAAACAGTATTCTCTTAACTTATCAGCCTCAAACACATATTCTGAGCTTTACAAACAGCAATTCCTCATGTTGGAAGCACTTTCTTTGGAAAAACACCATCTAGAGTAGCCGGAATTGTAAACATTATCATTACTCTCTTTATTGAGAGTTTTCTACCTCTAATCTCGGTGATTGAAGTAGGCCATCAGGATAGAACGGCTCCATTTACCCCTATTTAAAGTGTTTCTTACATGTTTCTAATCATTTCCGGGACTATCATTGTGTATTTTAAGAGTTTAACCAAAAGTAGACAGTTTTCCTAGTAGTATACACAGGAATCTTTAAGATTTAAATTGTGCCATTCAGAAAACGCCAGGCAATTCAGCCTCAGTTGTAAATATAAATAGTATTCTCTTCATTTATCAGCTTCACACATATTCTGAGCTTTATAAATGGAAATTCTTAATGTTTGAAAGCACATTCTTCGGAAATACATCACCTAAAGTAGCCAGAATGGTAAACATTGTCTGTATTCTCGTCATTTCTTAGCATTCTATCTCTAATGTCCGTGATTGAACATGAACATAAAGATAGAACGGCTCTATGTACCAGCATTTCAAGTGTTTCTTACATGTTTCTAATCATTACTCGGGACTATCATTGTGTATGTGAAGAGTTTTACCAAAGGTAGACAGTTTTCCTACAACTATTTACAGGAATCTTCAAAGTTTAAATTGAGTCATTCAGTAAACGCCAGTCTAATCATAGTCACCTGTAAATATAAACAGCATTCTCTTCATTTATCAGCTTCACACATATTCTGAGCTTTATAAATGGAAATTCTTAATGTTTGAAAGCACATTCTTCGGAAATACATCACCTAAAGTAGCCAGAATGGTAAACATTATCTGAATTCTCGTCATTTCTTAGCATTCTATCTCTAATCTCCGTGATTGAACATGAACATAAAGATAGAACGGCTCTATGTACCAGCATTTCAAGTGTTTCTTACATGTTTCTAATCATTTCTCGGGACTATCATTGTGTATGCTAAGCGTTTTAGCAAAAGTAGACAGATTTCCTAGAAGTATACACGGGAATCTTCAAGGTTTCAATTGAGTCATTCAGAAAACGCCAGTCTAATCAGAATCACCTGTAAATATAAACAGTATTCTCTTTATTTATCAGCTTCATACATATTCTGAGCTTTATAAACAGCAATTCTTAATGTTTGAAAACACTTTCCTTGGAAAAACAACATCTAGAGTAGCCGGAATTGTAAACTTCATCATTACTCTCCTCAGTTGAGAGTTTTTTACCTCTCATCTCAGTGATTGAACTAGGCCATAAAGTTAGAACGGCTCTATTTAACAGCATTTCAAGTGTTTCTTACATGTTTCAAATCACTTCCCGGGACTATTCTACTGTATTTTAAGAGTTGTACCAAAATTAGACATTTTTCCAGAAGTAGATACATGAATCTTCAGGATGTAAACTTTGTCATTAAGAAAATGCCAGGCAATTCAGCCATAATTGTAAATATAAACAGTATTCTCTTAACTTATCAGCCTCAAACACATATTCTGAGCTTTACAAACAGCAATTCCTCATGTTGGAAGCACTTTCTTTGGAAAAACACCATCTAGAGTAGCCGGAATTGTAAACATTATCATTACTCTCTTTATTGAGAGTTTTCTACCTCTAATCTCGGTGATTGAAGTAGGCCATCAGGATAGAACGGCTCCATTTACCCCTATTTAAAGTGTTTCTTACATGTTTCTAATCATTTCCGGGACTATCATTGTGTATTTTAAGAGTTTAACCAAAAGTAGACAGTTTTCCTAGTAGTATACACAGGAATCTTTAAGATTTAAATTGTGCCATTCAGAAAACGCCAGGCAATTCAGCCTCAGTTGTAAATATAAATAGTATTCTCTTCATTTATCAGCTTCACACATATTCTGAGCTTTATAAATGGAAATTCTTAATGTTTGAAAGCACATTCTTCGGAAATACATCACCTAAAGTAGCCAGAATGGTAAACATTGTCTGTATTCTCGTCATTTCTTAGCATTCTATCTCTAATGTCCGTGATTGAACATGAACATAAAGATAGAACGGCTCTATGTACCAGCATTTCAAGTGTTTCTTACATGTTTCTAATCATTACTCGGGACTATCATTGTGTATGTGAAGAGTTTTACCAAAGGTAGACATTTTTCCTACAACTATTTACAGGAATCTTCAAAGTTTAAATTGAGTCATTCAGTAAACGCCAGTCTAATCATAGTCACCTGTAAATATAAACAGCATTCTCTTCATTTATCAGCTTCACACATATTCTGAGCTTTATAAATGGAAATTCTTAATGTTTGAAAGCACATTCTTCGGAAATACATCACCTAAAGTAGCCAGAATGGTAAACATTATCTGAATTCTCGTCATTTCTTAGCATTCTATCTCTAATCTCCGTGATTGAACATGAACATAAAGATAGAACGGCTCTATGTACCAGCATTTCAAGTGTTTCTTACATGTTTCTAATCATTTCTCGGGACTATCATTGTGTATGCTAAGCGTTTTAGCAAAAGTAGACAGATTTCCTAGAAGTATACACGGGAATCTTCAAGGTTTCAATTGAGTCATTCAGAAAACGCCAGTCTAATCAGAATCACCTGTAAATATAAACAGTATTCTCTTTATTTATCAGCTTCATACATATTCTGAGCTTTATAAACAGCAATTCTTAATGTTTGAAAACACTTTCCTTGGAAAAACAACATCTAGAGTAGCCGGAATTGTAAACTTCATCATTACTCTCCTCAGTTGAGAGTTTTTTACCTCTCATCTCAGTGATTGAACTAGGCCATAAAGTTAGAACGGCTCTATTTAACAGCATTTCAAGTGTTTCTTACATGTTTCAAATCACTTCCCGGGACTATTCTACTGTATTTTAAGAGTTGTACCAAAATTAGACATTTTTCCAGAAGTAGATACATGAATCTTCAGGATGTAAACTTTGTCATTAAGAAAATGCCAGGCAATTCAGCCATAATTGTAAATATAAACAGTATTCTCTTAACTTATCAGCCTCAAACACATATTCTGAGCTTTACAAACAGCAATTCCTCATGTTGGAAGCACTTTCTTTGGAAAAACACCATCTAGAGTAGCCGGAATTGTAAACATTATCATTACTCTCTTTATTGAGAGTTTTCTACCTCTAATCTCGGTGATTGAAGTAGGCCATCAGGATAGAACGGCTCCATTTACCCCTATTTAAAGTGTTTCTTACATGTTTCTAATCATTTCCGGGACTATCATTGTGTATTTTAAGAGTTTAACCAAAAGTAGACAGTTTTCCTAGTAGTATACACAGGAATCTTTAAGATTTAAATTGTGCCATTCAGAAAACGCCAGGCAATTCAGCCTCAGTTGTAAATATAAATAGTATTCTCTTCATTTATCAGCTTCACACATATTCTGAGCTTTATAAATGGAAATTCTTAATGTTTGAAAGCACATTCTTCGGAAATACATCACCTAAAGTAGCCAGAATGGTAAACATTGTCTGTATTCTCGTCATTTCTTAGCATTCTATCTCTAATGTCCGTGATTGAACATGAACATAAAGATAGAACGGCTCTATGTACCAGCATTTCAAGTGTTTCTTACATGTTTCTAATCATTACTCGGGACTATCATTGTGTATGTGAAGAGTTTTACCAAATGTAGACATTTTTCCTACAACTATTTACAGGAATCTTCAAAGTTTAAATTGAGTCATTCAGTAAACGCCAGTCTAATCATAGTCACCTGTAAATATAAACAGCATTCTCTTCATTTATCAGCTTCACACATATTCTGAGCTTTATAAATGGAAATTCTTAATGTTTGAAAGCACATTCTTCGGAAATACATCACCTCAAGTAGCCAGAATGGTAAACATTGTCTGTATTCTCGTCATTTCTTAGCATTCTATCTCTAATGTCCGTGATTGAACATGAACATAAAGATAGAACGGCTCTATGTACCAGCATTTCAAGTGTTTCTTACATGTTTCTAATCATTTCTCGGGACTATCATTGTGTATGCTAAGCGTTTTACCAAAAGTAGACAGATTTCCTAGAAGTATACACGGGAATCTTCAAGGTTTCAATTGAGTCATTCAGAAAACGCCAGTCTAATCAGAATCACCTGTAAATATAAACAGTATTCTCTTTATTTATCAGCTTCATACATATTCTGAGCTTTATAAACAGCAATTCTTAATGTTTGAAAACACTTTCCTTGGAAAAACAACATCTAGAGTAGCCGGAATTGTAAACTTCATCATTACTCTCCTCAGTTGAGAGTTTTTTACCTCTCATCTCAGTGATTGAACTAGGCCATAAAGTTAGAACGGCTCTATTTAACAGCATTTCAAGTGTTTCTTACATGTTTCAAATCACTTCCCGGGACTATTCTACTGTATTTTAAGAGTTGTACCAAAATTAGACATTTTTCCAGAAGTAGATACATGAATCTTCAGGATGTAAACTTTGTCATTAAGAAAATGCCAGGCAATTCAGCCATAATTGTAAATATAAACAGTATTCTCTTAACTTATCAGCCTCAAACACATATTCTGAGCTTTACAAACAGCAATTCCTCATGTTGGAAGCACTTTCTTTGGAAAAACACCATCTAGAGTAGCCGGAATTGTAAACATTATCATTACTCTCTTTATTGAGAGTTTTCTACCTCTAATCTCGGTGATTGAAGTAGGCCATCAGTATAGAACGGCTCCATTTACCCCTATTTAAAGTGTTTCTTACATGTTTCTAATCATTTCCGGGACTATCATTGTGTATTTTAAGAGTTTTACCAAAAGTAGACAGTTTTCCTAGTAGGATACACAGGAATCTTTAAGATTTAAATTGTGCCATTCAGAAAACGCCAGGCAATTCAGCCTCAGTTGTAAATATAAATAGTATTCTCTTCATTTATCAGCTTCACACATATTCTGAGCTTTATAAATGGAAATTCTTAATGTTTGAAAGCACATTCTTCGGAAATACATCACCTAAAGTAGCCAGAATGGTAAACATTGTCTGTATTCTCGTCATTTCTTAGCATTCTATCTCTAATGTCCGTGATTGAACATGAACATAAAGATAGAACGGCTCTATGTACCAGCATTTCAAGTGTTTCTTACATGTTTCTAATCATTACTCGGGACTATCATTGTGTATGTGAAGAGTTTTACCAAATGTAGACATTTTTCCTACAACTATTTACAGGAATCTTCAAAGTTTAAATTGAGTCATTCAGTAAACGCCAGTCTAATCATAGTCACCTGTAAATATAAACAGCATTCTCTTCATTTATCAGCTTCACACATATTCTGAGCTTTATAAATGGAAATTCTTAATGTTTGAAAGCACATTCTTCGGAAATACATCACCTAAAGTAGCCAGAATGGTAAACATTATCTGAATTCTCGTCATTTCTTAGCATTCTATCTCTAATCTCCGTGATTGAACATGAACATAAAGATAGAACGGCTCTATGTACCAGCATTTCAAGTGTTTCTTACATGTTTCTAATCATTTCTCGGGACTATCATTGTGTATGCTAAGCGTTTTAGCAAAAGTAGACAGATTTCCTAGAAGTATACACGGGAATCTTCAAGGTTTCAATTGAGTCATTCAGAAAACGCCAGTCTAATCAGAATCACCTGTAAATATAAACAGTATTCTCTTTATTTATCAGCTTCATACATATTCTGAGCTTTATAAACAGCAATTCTTAATGTTTGAAAACACTTTCCTTAGAAAAACAACATCTAGAGTAGCCGGAATTGTAAACTTCATCATTACTCTCCTCAGTTGAGAGTTTTTTACCTCTCATCTCAGTGATTGAACTAGGCCATAAAGTTAGAACGGCTCTATTTAACAGCATTTCAAGTGTTTCTTACATGTTTCAAATCACTTCCCGGGACTATTCTACTGTATTTTAAGAGTTGTACCAAAATTAGACATTTTTCCAGAAGTAGATACATGAATCTTCAGGATGTAAACTTTGTCATTAAGAAAATGCCAGGCAATTCAGCCATAATTGTAAATATAAACAGTATTCTCTTAACTTATCAGCCTCAAACACATATTCTGAGCTTTACAAACAGCAATTCCTCATGTTGGAAGCACTTTCTTTGGAAAAACACCATCTAGAGTAGCCGGAATTGTAAACATTATCATTACTCTCTTTATTGAGAGTTTTCTACCTCTAATCTCGGTGATTGAAGTAGGCCATCAGGATAGAACGGCTCCATTTACCCCTATTTAAAGTGTTTCTTACATGTTTCTAATCATTTCCGGGACTATCATTGTGTATTTTAAGAGTTTAACCAAAAGTAGACAGTTTTCCTAGTAGTATACACAGGAATCTTTAAGATTTAAATTGTGCCATTCAGAAAACGCCAGGCAATTCAGCCTCAGTTGTAAATATAAATAGTATTCTCTTCATTTATCAGCTTCACACATATTCTGAGCTTTATAAATGGAAATTCTTAATGTTTGAAAGCACATTCTTCGGAAATACATCACCTAAAGTAGCCAGAATGGTAAACATTGTCTGTATTCTCGTCATTTCTTAGCATTCTATCTCTAATGTCCGTGATTGAACATGAACATAAAGATAGAACGGCTCTATGTACCAGCATTTCAAGTGTTTCTTACATGTTTCTAATCATTACTCGGGACTATCATTGTGTATGTGAAGAGTTTTACCAAAGGTAGACAGTTTTCCTACAACTATTTACAGGAATCTTCAAAGTTTAAATTGAGTCATTCAGTAAACGCCAGTCTAATCATAGTCACCTGTAAATATAAACAGCATTCTCTTCATTTATCAGCTTCACACATATTCTGAGCTTTATAAATGGAAATTCTTAATGTTTGAAAGCACATTCTTCGGAAATACATCACCTAAAGTAGCCAGAATGGTAAACATTATCTGAATTCTCGTCATTTCTTAGCATTCTATCTCTAATCTCCGTGATTGAACATGAACATAAAGATAGAACGGCTCTATGTACCAGCATTTCAAGTGTTTCTTACATGTTTCTAATCATTTCTCGGGACTATCATTGTGTATGCTAAGCGTTTTAGCAAAAGTAGACAGATTTCCTAGAAGTATACACGGGAATCTTCAAGGTTTCAATTGAGTCATTCAGAAAACGCCAGTCTAATCAGAATCACCTGTAATATAAACAGTATTCTCTTTATTTATCAGCTTCATACATATTCTGAGCTTTATAAACAGCAATTCTTAATGTTTGAAAACACTTTCCTTAGAAAAACAACATCTAGAGTAGCCGGAATTGTAAACTTCATCATTACTCTCCTCAGTTGAGAGTTTTTTACCTCTCATCTCAGTGATTGAACTAGGCCATAAAGTTAGAACGGCTCTATTTAACAGCATTTCAAGTGTTTCTTACATGTTTCAAATCACTTCCCGGGACTATTCTACTGTATTTTAAGAGTTGTACCAAAATTAGACATTTTTCCAGAAGTAGATACATGAATCTTCAGGATGTAAACTTTGTCATTAAGAAAATGCCAGGCAATTCAGCCATAATTGTAAATATAAACAGTATTCTCTTAACTTATCAGCCTCAAACACATATTCTGAGCTTTACAAACAGCAATTCCTCATGTTGGAAGCACTTTCTTTGGAAAAACACCATCTAGAGTAGCCGGAATTGTAAACATTATCATTACTCTCTTTATTGAGAGTTTTCTACCTCTAATCTCGGTGATTGAAGTAGGCCATCAGGATAGAACGGCTCCATTTACCCCTATTTAAAGTGTTTCTTACATGTTTCTAATCATTTCCGGGACTATCATTGTGTATTTTAAGAGTTTAACCAAAAGTAGACAGTTTTCCTAGTAGTATACACAGGAATCTTTAAGATTTAAATTGTGCCATTCAGAAAACGCCAGGCAATTCAGCCTCAGTTGTAAATATAAATAGTATTCTCTTCATTTATCAGCTTCACACATATTCTGAGCTTTATAAATGGAAATTCTTAATGTTTGAAAGCACATTCTTCGGAAATACATCACCTAAAGTAGCCAGAATGGTAAACATTGTCTGTATTCTCGTCATTTCTTAGCATTCTATCTCTAATGTCCGTGATTGAACATGAACATAAAGATAGAACGGCTCTATGTACCAGCATTTCAAGTGTTTCTTACATGTTTCTAATCATTACTCGGGACTATCATTGTGTATGTGAAGAGTTTTACCAAAGGTAGACAGTTTTCCTACAACTATTTACAGGAATCTTCAAAGTTTAAATTGAGTCATTCAGTAAACGCCAGTCTAATCATAGTCACCTGTAAATATAAACAGCATTCTCTTCATTTATCAGCTTCACACATATTCTGAGCTTTATAAATGGAAATTCTTAATGTTTGAAAGCACATTCTTCGGAAATACATCACCTAAAGTAGCCAGAATGGTAAACATTATCTGAATTCTCGTCATTTCTTAGCATTCTATCTCTAATCTCCGTGATTGAACATGAACATAAAGATAGAACGGCTCTATGTACCAGCATTTCAAGTGTTTCTTACATGTTTCTAATCATTTCTCGGGACTATCATTGTGTATGCTAAGCGTTTTAGCAAAAGTAGACAGATTTCCTAGAAGTATACACGGGAATCTTCAAGGTTTCAATTGAGTCATTCAGAAAACGCCAGTCTAATCAGAATCACCTGTAAATATAAACAGTATTCTCTTTATTTATCAGCTTCATACATATTCTGAGCTTTATAAACAGCAATTCTTAATGTTTGAAAACACTTTCCTTAGAAAAACAACATCTAGAGTAGCCGGAATTGTAAACTTCATCATTACTCTCCTCAGTTGAGAGTTTTTTACCTCTCATCTCAGTGATTGAACTAGGCCATAAAGTTAGAACGGCTCTATTTAACAGCATTTCAAGTGTTTCTTACATGTTTCAAATCACTTCCCGGGACTATTCTACTGTATTTTAAGAGTTGTACCAAAATTAGACATTTTTCCAGAAGTAGATACATGAATCTTCAGGATGTAAACTTTGTCATTAAGAAAATGCCAGGCAATTCAGCCATAATTGTAAATATAAACAGTATTCTCTTAACTTATCAGCCTCAAACACATATTCTGAGCTTTACAAACAGCAATTCCTCATGTTGGAAGCACTTTCTTTGGAAAAACACCATCTAGAGTAGCCGGAATTGTAAACATTATCATTACTCTCTTTATTGAGAGTTTTCTACCTCTAATCTCGGTGATTGAAGTAGGCCATCAGGATAGAACGGCTCCATTTACCCCTATTTAAAGTGTTTCTTACATGTTTCTAATCATTTCCGGGACTATCATTGTGTATTTTAAGAGTTTTACCAAAAGTAGACAGTTTTCCTAGTAGTATACACAGGAATCTTTAAGATTTAAATTGTGCCATTCAGAAAACGCCAGGCAATTCAGCCTCAGTTGTAAATATAAATAGTATTCTCTTCATTTATCAGCTTCACACATATTCTGAGCTTTATAAATGGAAATTCTTAATGTTTGAAAAGCACATTCTTCGGAAATACATCACCTAAAGTAGCCAGAATGGTAAAACATTGTCTGTATTCTCGTCATTTCTTAGCATTCTATCTCTAATGTCCGTGATTGAACATGAACATAAAGATAGAACGGCTCTATGTACCAGCATTTCAAGTGTTTCTTACATGTTTCTAATCATTACTCGGGACTATCATTGTGTATGTGAAGAGTTTTACCAAAGGTAGACAGTTTTCCTACAACTATTTACAGGAATCTTCAAAGTTTAAATTGAGTCATTCAGTAAACGCCAGTCTAATCATAGTCACCTGTAAATATAAACAGCATTCTCTTCATTTATCAGCTTCACACATATTCTGAGCTTTATAAATGGAAATTCTTAATGTTTGAAAGCACATTCTTCGGAAATACATCACCTAAAGTAGCCAGAATGGTAAACATTATCTGAATTCTCGTCATTTCTTAGCATTCTATCTCTAATCTCCGTGATTGAACATGAACATAAAGATAGAACGGCTCTATGTACCAGCATTTCAAGTGTTTCTTACATGTTTCTAATCATTTCTCGGGACTATCATTGTGTATGCTAAGCGTTTTAGCAAAAGTAGACAGATTTCCTAGAAGTATACACGGGAATCTTCAAGGTTTCAATTGAGTCATTCAGAAAACGCCAGTCTAATCAGAATCACCTGTAAATATAAACAGTATTCTCTTTATTTATCAGCTTCATACATATTCTGAGCTTTATAAACAGCAATTCTTAATGTTTGAAAACACTTTCCTTGGAAAAACAACATCTAGAGTAGCCGGAATTGTAAACTTCATCATTACTCTCCTCAGTTGAGAGTTTTTTACCTCTCATCTCAGTGATTGAACTAGGCCATAAAGTTAGAACGGCTCTATTTAACAGCATTTCAAGTGTTTCTTACATGTTTCAAATCACTTCCCGGGACTATTCTACTGTATTTTAAGAGTTGTACCAAAATTAGACATTTTTCCAGAAGTAGATACATGAATCTTCAGGATGTAAACTTTGTCATTAAGAAAATGCCAGGCAATTCAGCCATAATTGTAAATATAAACAGTATTCTCTTAACTTATCAGCCTCAAACACATATTCTGAGCTTTACAAACAGCAATTCCTCATGTTGGAAGCACTTTCTTTGGAAAAACACCATCTAGAGTAGCCGGAATTGTAAACATTATCATTACTCTCTTTATTGAGAGTTTTCTACCTCTAATCTCGGTGATTGAAGTAGGCCATCAGGATAGAACGGCTCCATTTACCCCTATTTAAAGTGTTTCTTACATGTTTCTAATCATTTCCGGGACTATCATTGTGTATTTAAGAGTTTAACCAAAAGTAGACAGTTTTCCTAGTAGTATACACAGGAATCTTTAAGATTTAAATTGTGCCATTCAGAAAACGCCAGGCAATTCAGCCTCAGTTGTAAATATAAATAGTATTCTCTTCATTTATCAGCTTCACACATATTCTGAGCTTTATAAATGGAAATTCTTAATGTTTGAAAGCACATTCTTCGGAAATACATCACCTAAAGTAGCCAGAATGGTAAACATTGTCTGTATTCTCGTCATTTCTTAGCATTCTATCTCTAATGTCCGTGATTGAACATGAACATAAAGATAGAACGGCTCTATGTACCAGCATTTCAAGTGTTTCTTACATGTTTCTAATCATTACTCGGGACTATCATTGTGTATGTGAAGAGTTTTACCAAAGGTAGACATTTTTCCTACAACTATTTACAGGAATCTTCAAAGTTTAAATTGAGTCATTCAGTAAACGCCAGTCTAATCATAGTCACCTGTAAATATAAACAGCATTCTCTTCATTTATCAGCTTCACACATATTCTGAGCTTTATAAATGGAAATTCTTAATGTTTGAAAGCACATTCTTCGGAAATACATCACCTAAAGTAGCCAGAATGGTAAACATTATCTGAATTCTCGTCATTTCTTAGCATTCTATCTCTAATCTCCGTGATTGAACATGAACATAAAGATAGAACGGCTCTATGTACCAGCATTTCAAGTGTTTCTTACATGTTTCTAATCATTTCTCGGGACTATCATTGTGTATGCTAAGCGTTTTAGCAAAAGTAGACAGATTTCCTAGAAGTATACACGGGAATCTTCAAGGTTTCAATTGAGTCATTCAGAAAACGCCAGTCTAATCAGAATCACCTGTAAATATAAACAGTATTCTCTTTATTTATCAGCTTCATACATATTCTGAGCTTTATAAACAGCAATTCTTAATGTTTGAAAACACTTTCCTTGGAAAAACAACATCTAGAGTAGCCGGAATTGTAAACTTCATCATTACTCTCCTCAGTTGAGAGTTTTTTACCTCTCATCTCAGTGATTGAACTAGGCCATAAAGTTAGAACGGCTCTATTTAACAGCATTTCAAGTGTTTCTTACATGTTTCAAATCACTTCCCGGGACTATTCTACTGTATTTTAAGAGTTGTACCAAAATTAGACATTTTTCCAGAAGTAGATACATGAATCTTCAGGATGTAAACTTTGTCATTAAGAAAAATGCCAGGCAATTCAGCCATAATTGTAAATATAAACAGTATTCTCTTAACTTATCAGCCTCAAACACATATTCTGAGCTTTACAAACAGCAATTCCTCATGTTGGAAGCACTTTCTTTGGAAAAACACCATCTAGAGTAGCCGGAATTGTAAACATTATCATTACTCTCTTTATTGAGAGTTTTCTACCTCTAATCTCGGTGATTGAAGTAGGCCATCAGGATAGAACGGCTCCATTTACCCCTATTTAAAGTGTTTCTTACATGTTTCTAATCATTTCCGGGACTATCATTGTGTATTTTAAGAGTTTTACCAAAAGTAGACAGTTTTCCTAGTAGTATACACAGGAATCTTTAAGATTTAAATTGTGCCATTCAGAAAACGCCAGGCAATTCAGCCTCAGTTGTAAATATAAATAGTATTCTCTTCATTTATCAGCTTCACACATATTCTGAGCTTTATAAATGGAAATTCTTAATGTTTGAAAGCACATTCTTCGGAAATACATCACCTAAAGTAGCCAGAATGGTAAACATTGTCTGTATTCTCGTCATTTCTTAGCATTCTATCTCTAATGTCCGTGATTGAACATGAACATAAAGATAGAACGGCTCTATGTACCAGCATTTCAAGTGTTTCTTACATGTTTCTAATCATTACTCGGGGACTATCATTGTGTATGTGAAGAGTTTTACCAAAGGTAGACAGTTTTCCTACAACTATTTACAGGAATCTTCAAAGTTTAAATTGAGTCATTCAGTAAACGCCAGTCTAATCATAGTCACCTGTAAATATAAACAGCATTCTCTTCATTTATCAGCTTCACACATATTCTGAGCTTTATAAATGGAAATTCTTAATGTTTGAAAGCACATTCTTCGGAAATACATCACCTAAAGTAGCCAGAATGGTAAACATTATCTGAATTCTCGTCATTTCTTAGCATTCTATCTCTAATCTCCGTGATTGAACATGAACATAAAGATAGAACGGCTCTATGTACCAGCATTTCAAGTGTTTCTTACATGTTTCTAATCATTTCTCGGGACTATCATTGTGTATGCTAAGCGTTTTAGCAAAAGTAGACAGATTTCCTAGAAGTATACACGGGAATCTTCAAGGTTTCAATTGAGTCATTCAGAAAACGCCAGTCTAATCAGAATCACCTGTAAATATAAACAGTATTCTCTTTATTTATCAGCTTCATACATATTCTGAGCTTTTATAAACAGCAATTCTTAATGTTTGAAAACACTTTCCTTAGAAAAACAACATCTAGAGTAGCCGGAATTGTAAACTTCATCATTACTCTCCTCAGTTGAGAGTTTTTTACCTCTCATCTCAGTGATTGAACTAGGCCATAAAGTTAGAACGGCTCTATTTAACAGCATTTCAAGTGTTTCTTACATGTTTCAAATCACTTCCCGGGACTATTCTACTGTATTTTAAGAGTTGTACCAAAATTAGACATTTTTCCAGAAGTAGATACATGAATCTTCAGGATGTAAACTTTGTCATTAAGAAAATGCCAGGCAATTCAGCCATAATTGTAAATATAAACAGTATTCTCTTAACTTATCAGCCTCAAACACATATTCTGAGCTTTACAAACAGCAATTCCTCATGTTGGAAGCACTTTCTTTGGAAAAACACCATCTAGAGTAGCCGGAATTGTAAACATTATCATTACTCTCTTTATTGAGAGTTTTCTACCTCTAATCTCGGTGATTGAAGTAGGCCATCAGGATAGAACGGCTCCATTTACCCCTATTTAAAGTGTTTCTTACATGTTTCTAATCATTTCCGGGACTATCATTGTGTATTTTAAGAGTTTAACCAAAAGTAGACAGTTTTCCTAGTAGTATACACAGGAATCTTTAAGATTTAAATTGTGCCATTCAGAAAACGCCAGGCAATTCAGCCTCAGTTGTAAATATAAATAGTATTCTCTTCATTTATCAGCTTCACACATATTCTGAGCTTTATAAATGGAAATTCTTAATGTTTGAAAGCACATTCTTCGGAAATACATCACCTAAAGTAGCCAGAATGGTAAACATTGTCTGTATTCTCGTCATTTCTTAGCATTCTATCTCTAATGTCCGTGATTGAACATGAACATAAAGATAGAACGGCTCTATGTACCAGCATTTCAAGTGTTTCTTACATGTTTCTAATCATTACTCGGGACTATCATTGTGTATGTGAAGAGTTTTACCAAAGGTAGACAGTTTTCCTACAACTATTTACAGGAATCTTCAAAGTTTAAATTGAGTCATTCAGTAAACGCCAGTCTAATCATAGTCACCTGTAAATATAAACAGCATTCTCTTCATTTATCAGCTTCACACATATTCTGAGCTTTATAAATGGAAATTCTTAATGTTTGAAAGCACATTCTTCGGAAATACATCACCTAAAGTAGCCAGAATGGTAAACATTATCTGAATTCTCGTCATTTCTTAGCATTCTATCTCTAATCTCCGTGATTGAACATGAACATAAAGATAGAACGGCTCTATGTACCAGCATTTCAAGTGTTTCTTACATGTTTCTAATCATTTCTCGGGACTATCATTGTGTATGCTAAGCGTTTTAGCAAAAGTAGACAGATTTCCTAGAAGTATACACGGGAATCTTCAAGGTTTCAATTGAGTCATTCAGAAAACGCCAGTCTAATCAGAATCACCTGTAAATATAAACAGTATTCTCTTTATTTATCAGCTTCATACATATTCTGAGCTTTATAAACAGCAATTCTTAATGTTTGAAAACACTTTCCTTAGAAAAACAACATCTAGAGTAGCCGGAATTGTAAACTTCATCATTACTCTCCTCAGTTGAGAGTTTTTTACCTCTCATCTCAGTGATTGAACTAGGCCATAAAGTTAGAACGGCTCTATTTAACAGCATTTCAAGTGTTTCTTACATGTTTCAAATCACTTCCCGGGACTATTCTACTGTATTTTAAGAGTTGTACCAAAATTAGACATTTTTCCAGAAGTAGATACATGAATCTTCAGGATGTAAACTTTGTCATTAAGAAAATGCCAGGCAATTCAGCCATAATTGTAAATATAAACAGTATTCTCTTAACTTATCAGCCTCAAACACATATTCTGAGCTTTACAAACAGCAATTCCTCATGTTGGAAGCACTTTCTTTGGAAAAACACCATCTAGAGTAGCCGGAATTGTAAACATTATCATTACTCTCTTTATTGAGAGTTTTCTACCTCTAATCTCGGTGATTGAAGTAGGCCATCAGGATAGAACGGCTCCATTTACCCCTATTTAAAGTGTTTCTTACATGTTTCTAATCATTTCCGGGACTATCATTGTGTATTTTAAGAGTTTAACCAAAAGTAGACAGTTTTCCTAGTAGTATACACAGGAATCTTTAAGATTTAAATTGTGCCATTCAGAAAAACGCCAGGCAATTCAGCCTCAGTTGTAAATATAAATAGTATTCTCTTCATTTATCAGCTTCACACATATTCTGAGCTTTATAAATGGAAATTCTTAATGTTTGAAAGCACATTCTTCGGAAATACATCACCTAAAGTAGCCAGAATGGTAAACATTGTCTGTATTCTCGTCATTTCTTAGCATTCTATCTCTAATGTCCGTGATTGAACATGAACATAAAGATAGAACGGCTCTATGTACCAGCATTTCAAGTGTTTCTTACATGTTTCTAATCATTACTCGGGACTATCATTGTGTATGTGAAGAGTTTTACCAAAGGTAGACAGTTTTCCTACAACTATTTACAGGAATCTTCAAAGTTTAAATTGAGTCATTCAGTAAACGCCAGTCTAATCATAGTCACCTGTAAATATAAACAGCATTCTCTTCATTTATCAGCTTCACACATATTCTGAGCTTTATAAATGGAAATTCTTAATGTTTGAAAGCACATTCTTCGGAAATACATCACCTAAAGTAGCCAGAATGGTAAACATTATCTGAATTCTCGTCATTTCTTAGCATTCTATCTCTAATCTCCGTGATTGAACATGAACATAAAGATAGAACGGCTCTATGTACCAGCATTTCAAGTGTTTCTTACATGTTTCTAATCATTTCTCGGGACTATCATTGTGTATGCTAAGCGTTTTAGCAAAAGTAGACAGATTTCCTAGAAGTATACACGGGAATCTTCAAGGTTTCAATTGAGTCATTCAGAAAACGCCAGTCTAATCAGAATCACCTGTAAATATAAACAGTATTCTCTTTATTTATCAGCTTCATACATATTCTGAGCTTTATAAACAGCAATTCTTAATGTTTGAAAACACTTTCCTTGGAAAAACAACATCTAGAGTAGCCGGAATTGTAAACTTCATCATTACTCTCCTCAGTTGAGAGTTTTTTACCTCTCATCTCAGTGATTGAACTAGGCCATAAAGTTAGAACGGCTCTATTTAACAGCATTTCAAGTGTTTCTTACATGTTTCAAATCACTTCCCGGAC
>NW_027223908.1:7500-40000 GCF_028538775.1 Myotis yumanensis
TCTTTCTTTCTTTCTTTCTTTCTTTCTTTCTTTCTTTCTTTCTTTCTTTCTTTCTTTCACGTACAGCCCGCATACAATGACACATTCTTATCATGAATCCACCTTTACTACTATTTATTTATTTATTTATTTATTTATTTATTTATTCATTCATTCATTCATTCATTCATTTATTTATTTATATGTACAGCCCGGCTTATCACAGCGTTATACATGTATGGGTCTCTCAAACAAAACCCCAGAAAACACGTTGCAATGCTTACCCGTCCTGTTTCTATTCGTATCAACGCTTCAACCCTTTAGGGATGTTTCCAGGCGGCGGCGGCACAGTGCGGGGCGTGTTCACTGAAAGGAAATTCCTAAATCGCCCTATATTCGCTCGCGGAGGAAATTTCAAAGTCTGACAGTCCTTCATCCGCATCGTGGGAGTGTCTGTCCTTCTTGACTGCTAGGTGGAAACGAGAGAGAGAGAGAGAGAGAGAGAGAGAGAGAGAGAGAGAGAGAGAATGAGAATGAGAATATGAAGCTTTCAAACGCGCCCTCCCCGCCTCCCCCCCCCCCCCCCCCCCCCCCCCCAGTACCGGACCCTGCGTTCTCACCACCCTGGTGATGACATGATGACGATGCAACCTGTCCTTGTCATGCGCCACCTTCCTGGTGACCGCTTTTATAAGCCTCAAAGCGAGGTCGGCCAGAGGGCCGGGCTGGTCCGTTGTCGTCACAGGGCGGAGCCAAATCAGGGACAGCGCCTGCGCAGTCGGCAGACAGGGGGGCATGAATGGAAGGCAGTGGATCGCCATACTAGCACTTTGGATGGAGGCACATCCATTCTAAATAACACAAAGCAGTACCTGTACCTCAAATGGAAACTTCTTTCGCAGACATGAAAAATGCAGGTCACTTGGACACTATGGACGGCTTTGTCGTGTAGAAATGGGCAGGGGTGAATTAGGCATTCTGAACTTTGTCCTCCTTTGGGTTTGTCCTTGTGATCCAAAGGAACTCTCCCCAGCCAGGAAAGGTATGAGGTGGACTGAAGTGGACCACAGTGGGGTTTCTGGCTGGAAACCACAAACCACACCACTCGCGGCGACCGACCGGGTGTGCCGTGCCGTGCCCTGCCATGCCCCAGAAAGTCATAGTCAGGACTGAACCGAGGACCTTCCTCTTTCTCTTTCTTTTTTCTTTCTTTCTTTCTTTCTTTCTTTCTTTCTTTCTTTCTTTCTTTCTTTCTTTCTTTCTTTCTTTCTTTCTTTCTTTCTTTCTTTCTTTCTCTTTCTTTCTTTCTTTCTTTCTTTCTTTCTCTTCTTCTCTCTCTCTCTCTCTCTCTCTCTCTCTCTCTCCTCTCTCCCCCTCCTTCCTTCCTTTCTTTTTTCTTTTTATTTTATTCTATTTTTTTGGCCCTTCAACCCCCTAAACTTGGTTCCTAGGGGTAGGGGACACACCTCTCCCTCTTCTACTCCAGCTTACTCGCTCTTCCCCTTGCCTCAGATTTGAGTCTCTGCCAAGTGCAAACAGCGGGCGACCTACTACAGAGCCTTGCAGTCAATGGGTAGTCCTTATTCTTGTGTGGGTGACCTTAGTTGAACTTCACACAGGTTGTTTTCTGCATAGGTGGCATTCGAGGAAAACAAACAAAAAACTCAGAATAAGAGCCATGCCCGGTGTCATTAACTAACGAGGTCCTTTGGCATCCTCTCTTCTCCAGTTTCCCTCCTGCCTCCCTCCAATTCTCTCCCTTCCTCTTGCTCCCCCGCTCCTCCACTCCATTCCAGTCTATTCCACTCACCGCCCCCCCCCCCCCCCAGATTCTGTCCATCCTGGGGCTCACACACAGTATACATACATACATACATACATACATACATACATTCGTCCTACACCTGAGTATCAACCAAAGACTTGGAAACAATGAGGAGGAGACTCAAGAAGTAATGCCATTCAAAACTAAACATTAAGTCATTGTGTAAATTCTGTGAAAGGAAAAGTGGATAGGGTATGCCTGTAAATGGCATAGCTCTCCCTGCTCACCTAGCCTTTTCAATGACAGCACCCACCCCATACTCACCCCCTTACTGTCATGGATGCTTTTCATGATCCCTGAGAGGAAGAAAATATCCCCTGTTGCTGAACCCTGGCTTTTCAACACTGCAGATGACCCTCTTGGACAGATGCAGGAACTCTCTCCCTCCCAGTCCCAGAGAGGATGTTTTGACCCACCCTTGATCTCTTTCTTGGTTTGTTTTCTTTCAATGGTGGTAAACACAGACCTCCTTTGAACCTTTGATAAGCCTACAGTTTACATTCACACTCCTTTAGCTTGATTTTTAATACAACTCCCGGGGTCAGGATCACGACTTTAGAGTCACGGTTGGTTCGCCCCATGAGAGGACTCCTGTGTGTGTGTGGGGGGGGGGGGGGGGGTGGCGGGGGGGGGGGGATTGCCCGCTTTGCTTTCTCCCGCCTCCCTAAAATGTCACCAGTGGATTTCATGTAACCCACGTACGGTCTCCTCCTGGGATTGGAGTGTATAAAATAAGGGGGCCGACATTGCCATTCTTTGGAACATCATCTCCCGCCGTTGAGATTGTGCTTCCCGGCGTACGAGCGACATTTCTGGACAGTTTGGCTGAAAGACACTCACAGAAATTCTGCACAGGTTGGAGGATTTCTTACATTGTTGACAAATGCCACACACGCACACATGTGTGTGCACTTGCTTCACGGTTGCCACCTGTGGGGCTCTTTCAGGTTCGTCCATTTAACTTCCTCTTTTTCACAGGGAGGAAGGAGGCAGCGAGTGTAATCACCAGTGAGTGTGTGACATGAGACTGAGGATTTCCCGTGGAAAGCGGGTGAGCGGACGGGTGGGCGGAGGGAGGGAGGGAGGGAGGGAGGGAGGGAGGACACATCCATCCACCCACTCATCCATCCATCCATCCATCCATCCATCCATCCATCCATCCATCCATGGACAGAAATTAAAAGTTTAACAAACAAACAGTGATGGTGAGTAGTCATGTCCTAGGCTGCTACCTTCCCTGACAAAGGTCAATCTTTCTTTTTTATAGTGTTTTTATTGAGTTCAAAGATGGGGGGAAAGAGAGAGAGAGAGAGAGAGAGAGAGAGACATCAATGATGAAAGATAATCATGGATCCACTGCTTCCTGCACACCCCCTCCTGGGAGGTGGGGTGGGGGGTGGGGGGGGAGCGGGCGGCGGCGCCGGGGATCCATCCCGCAACCCGTGCATGTGCCCTTGACCTGAATCGAACCTGGGACCCTTTAGTCTGCAGGCCGACGCTCTATCTCCCCTGAGCCAAACCGGCTAGGGTGTAATTTTCCTTTTTAAATCCCCTTATTTTTATTGAGTACGTTGCTGACTGTTACCTATCCTACGCCAACCTAAGTAAGAGAAGTATGTGTCTGTCATTTTATTTTAATTTTTATCCAATCCCAGAGGTTTCCTGCCCCCCCACCCCCACCCCCGCTTTGCCTTCTCTGGCCTCCCTCATCTATCACCAACGGAGTTCATGTAACCCACTTACATCTCCTCTTTTGCTTGACATGTATACAACAAGGTTAAAACACACACACCCTCCATTCTACAGAGTGTTATCCCATTATGTTGAGAATCTGCTTCCTGGCAATTGCCTCAAATGAACTCACAGACATTCTCCACAGATTTGAATCTTTTTTGATGTTCACACATCCATCCATCCATCCATCCATCCATCCACGGGGAAGTTAAAGATGAATGATAAAAGGGTGTCTGTCGTGAGTGGCACACTTGGAGCGGTGTGTGCGGTGGGGGGTGGGGGTGGAGGGATGGATGATCAAAACCGGCAACTGGAGCAGAGTGTGCTGGCCGGTCTGGTGACCCGGGGTTATTGAGTCAAATCATCCCTCACCAGGCCTCCCGCGACCCTCATCGCTCCACTCCCACCTATGTCTCTCCTCCTAGGGGATCTAAGACGCCGAGATCTACTGTTGACCTTCGCCTTGGACCCTGGACTCACGCCCCTCAAACCCCTCCCTCTCGCTCCCCACCCCCCCTCGCGGGATTCCTAAACGGGTGAGGGCTGGTTCCTGGGTTGGCCGATAGAGGGCACTCTTTCCCACCCGGACAGGCCGGGCCGGTTTTCTCCAACAGCCTCCCTCCCTCCCTCCCTCCCTCCCTGAAGTTGGTGAGCTGCCGGCCTGAGGGTGGGGGAACTCGGAGAAGCCCGAGGCGAGGGAGGTCCGAGGCCCTGACGTCACCGGAGAGCTTTCTGCATTTGAATGAAGCAAGCCCTGGAGTGAGATCCATTGGAATGAATCGCCCTGACCTCCCTCCTCCCCTCCCGCTTGCTCCATACCCCACCCCCTACTCCCCATCCCCCACCCCAGCGCTCCCTTCCTCTCAGCCCTCAGGTCAGGGGACTCTCAAGGGAACGCGGCCCGGTTCCCCATCTACGGAGACACATGGGTAGCGAGCCGAGCCGAGCCGAGCCGAGCCGAGAGTGAGAGGCGAGAGGGAGAGGCGTCTCTGCCAGCCTCTGGGGCTGCTTGGGGCCATTCTGAGCGGGGAGGGTCCCCCATGAATCGGGTCGCTCGGGCTCTGTCGTGGAAGTTCATCATGGAGAAAGGACTGTTGGCAAACAGACATACGTTTAGTCCATCTCCAGGTGAGATTCCTCTCGGGATGTTCCCTTTTTAAAAATCATCATTCTTGCCCTAACCGGTTTGGCTCAGTGGATAGAGCAGCGATGGCGAACCTTTTGAGATCGGCGTGCCAGCATTTTGAAAAATCCTAACTTAACTCTGGTGCCCTGTCACATATAGAAATTTTTTGATATTTGCAACCATGGTAAAACAAAGACTTATATTTCTGATATTCATTTTATATATTTAAATGCCATTTAACAAAGAATAAATCAACCAAAAAAAAAAAAAATGAGTTGTGTCATAGGTTCGCCATCACTGCGATAGAGCGTCAGCCTGCGGACTCAAGGGTCCCGGGTTCAATTCCGGTCAAGGGCATGTACCTTGGTTGCGGGCACATCCCCAGTAGGGAGTGTGCAGGAGGCAGCTGATGGATGTTTCTCTCTCATCGATGTTTCCAACTCTCTATCCCTCTCCCTTCCTCTCTGTAAAAATAAATAAATAAATAAATAAAGTATATTTAAAAAAATAAAAACCATCACATTCTCCCCTGTTGGTTCAGTCTCTGGCTCATTGAAGTCTACATACACACGACCCTTCTAATAAAACCCCACAAAAACCAACAACCAACATATGTGGGCGTCACTGGCTTAAAGACAGACATGCAGACAGACAGAGACAAACCTCTGAGTCCCTATCAGGTGAATTGGGGACGATTTGAGCAGGAAAATATAGGTTGCCCCTGTCCCATGCCCTCATTGAAAGGGGACAGGTTCTGATTTTAAAACAGCCGTCTGTCGGTCGGTCGGTCGGTCGGTCGGTCGGTGGGGTACCCCTACCTACCGCTGTGGGCACACAAGCTTGACTCCCAGGGAGAGGGAGACTTGGTTGGGTAGGGTTAAGAACGGGGAAAGTAGCCCCGGCCGGTCGGTCGGCGTCTCCGAGAGCTTCAGGACCTTCACCTCTTAGGATCATTGCCGTTTTTCCAAAAGCGGTATGAGTGAGGAGAAGGGGAGATTCCCTCTCACAGTCCTCGGAGCATCCCTCGGTTCGCTTCTGTGTGTTTTCTCTTGGTAAATCCAATTTCTGTCTTTTGTTGTTGTTGTTTTCTACACTCTTCCTAAGGGTGACCTGGCTTCTGACAGCAGAAACAGACGCCTCTACCCTTTCACAGCGGACCTCATGGACAGACTCTGTTGCCTCGCCCTCAGAAACCAGCAGGTGTATACGTCGTGTTCACGGAAAAACATGCAAACCCGTAGAGAACTTTCATGAGTTTCCTTGAGCCAAACTGTCCACACTTGCCGGGAAGCAGAACCGCAAGGGGTTTGGACAATGCTCCGGAGAATGGCTGTTTTTCACTGTGTTTTATTCATTCTTTCTCTAAATTATTATTTAATACATTTTTATTGATTTCTGAGAGGAAGGGAGAGGGAGAGAGCGATAGAAACACCCGCTACTGGGGATCGAGCCCACAACCGGGCCTGTGCCCTTGACTGAAATTGAACCCGGGACCCTTCGGTCTCCAGGCCGATGCTCTACCCACTGACCAAAACCGGCTGGGGCGTTACTTTGTTTTATACGTGACAATCCAATCCAAGGAGGAGACATACGTGGGTTACAGGAAATCCACTGGTGATAGATGAGGGAGGGAGGGAGGGAGGGAGGGAGGGAGGAAAGGGGGGGTGGGGTGGGGAGTGGGGGTACACCTCTGGGATTGGATATAAAGCAAAATGATAGATGCATACTTCTTTTTTAAAAAATACATTTTTATTGATTGCAGAGAGGGAGGGAGAGAGAAACATCATTGATGAGGGAGAATCGGGGATCGGCGGCTTCCTGCATGCCCCATAGTCGGGCTCGAGCCCGTGACCAGGGTGGGCATGCTCCCTGGCCCCGAATCGAACCCAGGACCTTAAGGTCTGCCACAGGCTGACCTCGGCTCTACCCACTGAGCCAAACCGGCCAGGGCTACACCTACTTCTTTTCCTGAGGTGGGTGCAGGATAGATAGTTAACAGGCAACAATACACGTGATAACAATAACAATGAAGGAATTTATGGTCTCTTTCCTGCAGGGCACCCAGGGGCATTTGCTTGTGTGTGTGTGTGTGGGGGGGGGGGGGGGGGGGCGCGGAGGTGGGGGGAGGGGGAGAGAGTAGGGGGGCTAATGTTACAAGCTCCTCTGACATTTCAGAGGTGTGTTGTCTTACATGCAAAAGGACCATAGGTTCAGTTAAGGTAAACGCTGACCTGGTCAGGGAAGACTCAGGCCTAGGACGCGACTACCCACCACAAGTGCTCTTAGTGACAGCCTCCCTTCAGACCATCCCTGCGGTCGATTTAGGCCTTTCAGGTTGCAAGACCGCCAGGCAGGCTTTCCCCTGAGCTCGTCGGGTTAGCATGTGGCCCCTTTCGTCGTCCACAGTTGTGTGGGAATAAAGGAGTCATCCTTTCTGTCAAAGAAGGGAGCTTAGGCTGCCTCCATTTTGGCTCCAGGGACTTGGCCGCCGCCATTTCGAAATGGCATAGGTCAACCCCTCCCTCTTATCCTCTCCACACCCCCCCCCCCCCCACACCCCCGTTTTAATTTCGCTGCTTTGTTTCTCTTTTAAACAAATTCACATTTCATTTATGTTGAAATAAACTGTACAAAATTAACTTTCTTCACCGAAAATAACAGCTATGTTTTCTGTATTCTTCCTAGGTAAACTACAAAACGCATTCTTGTAGGTTGTCTAGGTTTCGCTTATAAATTGAGACGCGGCAGTAGATGTATCCACGGAAAAAGACAGAATGAAACAGACCGATCTGTTGTCAGGATCCATGGCCTCTGATCCTGTCTTGACCGTGAAACGGAAGTGTTCCGCATATTCTAGCTTATGGAGCCCTAACTGGTTTGGCTCAGTGGATAGAGCATCTGCCTGCTGACTAAAAGGTCTCAGGTTGGATTCCGGTCAAGGGCACGTACCTTGGTTGTGGGCACATCCCCGGTAGGAAGTGTGCAGGAGGCAGCTGATCAATGTTTCTCTCTCATCGATGTTTCTAACTCTCTATCCCTCTCCCTTCCTCTCTGTAAAAAAATAAATAAATAAAATACATTTAAAAAAAATAAAAATCATCATTCTCCCCTTTTGGTTCAGTCTCTGGCTCACTGAAGTCTACATACACGTGACCCTCCTAAAAAAAACAACAACAACAACAAAAACCCACCCCCACAAAAACCAACAACCAAGTAAGTTGGCATCACTGGCTTGAGTCAAACTGTCCACACTTGCCGGGAAGCAGAACCGCAAGGGGTTTGGACAAGCTCCGGAGAATGGCTGTTTTTCACTTTGTTTTATTCATTCTTTTTTCTAAATTATTATTTAATACATTTTTATTGATTTCTGAGAGGAAGGGAGAGGGAGAGAGCGATAGAGACGTCCAGGATGACAGAGGATCACCCGTCCGCTGCTTCCTGCACACCCGCTCCTGGGGATCGAGCCCACAACCGGGCCTGCGCCCTTGACTGTAATCGAACCCAGGACCCCTTCGGTCCCCGGGCCGATGCTCTACCCACTGACCCAAACCGGCCGGGGCGTCACTTTGTTTAATACGTGACAATCCAATTCAAGGAGGAGACATAAGTGGGTTACAGGAAATCCACTGGTGATAGATGAAGGAGGGAGGGAGCGATGGAGGTACCAAAGTGGGGCGCGGGGGGGGGGGGGGCGGCCTCTGGGATTGAATACAAACTGAAATGATAGACGCACACTTCTTTTTATTTATTTTATTGATGTTTTACAGAGAGGAAGGGAGAGGGAGGGAGAGAGAAACCTCATCCATGAGAGAGAATCTTGGATCGGCCGCCTCCTGCACGCCCCCTAGTGGGGCTCGAGCCTGTGACCCGGGCGGGCATGCGCCCGGGACCCAAAATCGAACCCGGGACCTTAAGGTCCGCCGCAGGCTGACCTCGGCTCTACCCACTGAGCCAAACCGGCCAGGGCCTCACCTACTTCTTTTCCTGAGGTGGGTGCAGGATAGATAGTTAACAGGCAACAATACACGTGATAACAATAACAATGAAGGAATTTATGGTCTCTGTCCTGCAGAGCCCCCAGGCGCATTTGCTTGTGTCTGTGTGGGGAGGGGGGGGGGGGGGGGGGGGGGGAGGGCGCGGGGCGGGGACGGCGAGATGTTCCAAGTTCCTCTGACATTTTATGGCATAGGTATGTTGTGTCTTAGATGCTAAGGTAAACACTGACCTGGTCTGGGAAGACTCCGGCCTAGGTAGGACGGGACTACCCACCACTACTGCTCTCAGTAACAGTCTCCCTTCAGACCATCCCTGCGGTGGCTTTAGGCCTCTCGGTTTGCAAGACCGCCAGGCAGGCCTTCCCCTGAGCTCGTCGGGTTAGCATGTGGCCCCTTTCGTCGTCCACAGTTGTGTGGGAATAAAGGAGTCATCCTTTCTGTCAAAGAAGGGAGTTTAGGCAGCTTCTCTTTTGGCTCCAGGGGCTTGGTAGCCGCCCTCTCTCTTATCCTCTCCACCCGCCTCCCCCTCCTCCCCCCCCCCCCCCCGTTTTAATTTCGCTGTTTTGTTTTTCCATTAAACAAATTTACATTTTATTTATGTTGACATAGACTGTACAAAATTGACTTTCTTCACCGAAAATGACAGCGATGTTTTCTGTATTCCTAGACCAACTACAAAACGCATTCTTGTCGGTTGTCTCGGTTTCCCTTATAAATCGAGACGCGGCAGTAGATGTAACCACGGAAAAAGACGGAATGAAACAGACCGATCTGTTGTCAGGATCCATGGCCTCTGATCCTGTCTTGACCGTGAAACGGAAGTGCGCCACATATTCTTGCTAAAAAGCTTATGAGGATATAGGCTCAACAAAGGAATGTAAACAGCGACACCCAGATGTGGGTGTAAGGATGGCGGGTTCTTTCCTCAATGTTTCACAGTCATTTGTTTAAGATCATCGAATAAAGACAAAAATCCACACCGAAATCCTTGTCTGGCAAGCTCACGTTTCTTTCACTAGCTGGTCATTTCACTGTTGGTTACAGATTTCTCGTAGCACACTTAAAACTCCTGCTAGTCAGAGGTTAGTCGTGAGCTTCGTTGCACAATTTTATGAAACAGGTTCCTCCCACACCTTCTCAAAATTTATTTCTTCAAAGAACTGATAACTCAATGCCCAACAACTGTGACAATGAATGTGATGTCTGCAATGACCTCACTAAAACAAGCCCAAAGTGCCATCGGCAGAGATCACGCAGAAGTGCAACGTGGCGCTTCCGATGATGCCTGCCGCCCTCTGGAAGAACAACAGTTCGTTCTCCAAAGCATGAGAGTTCACACCGGGGCCATTTAAGGAGAGGATCAGTGGCTACTCTACCCAAGAGATCCAGTGATTAAGTGACCCACCTATATCTTACAGCTTTTCTCTGTTTCCTTTCAAATTTCTCAGATTTTTTTTCAATATCAGATATAAGAGAGAACGCATTTTAAAAGTCCCTCGGGTATTTCCGACACTTTCGGAATTATCTGTAGGAAGCTCTGACTTAGTTGTGTAGACTTTGATGTATGTGTCCACCGTTAAATCCAAATCGTGTTTCACATCGAAATGCATGTTAAGCAAAGCTAAGCTACTTGACCTTTGCCCTGTCAAAGTGTTCCTCGGGTGTGCTTTGAGACGCGCTTTCGACCGTTTTCATAGCGTTCGTTCTCAACCTTCATCACAGGGAGAATTCGTAGGACCTTTAGCAATGTATAAACATGAGGAAAAAACTTGATGTCTGGCAGGTGGAGGGGGCCATGGTGGATGGGAGCTCTATATCTTTTCCTCTGGGTTTCCACTTGATTCTCCAACAACGCAGCTCAGCCGAGAGTGCTGCATCGGGATTGGGTAAGTCGCTGCCGTACATGTCAGCCTGGTGCTCCTCCGGCGTATTGAATTTGAGCCGTCCCGTGACAGAGGGGACCAGAGATCAGCATTGAAGAGCTTTGGAGGAACTGTTCTGAGACTATCTCTTTCAGTTCCTGAACAATGTGTTCCACTGTTGTGACGCTTAGAGGCTCTTTATAGCACCTCTCGGAAGTCGGCTGAGACTCCAGGTGCCCTTGCTGAGCTCTGCGGAGCTTCCCGGGGAGCTTCATCAGAATAGCAAGTGTGGTTGCCAAATCGGTGGCTTCCTCAAACCAAAATTCACAATAAACTTCAATATCTTCCATCACTTCATGTAGCGAATGCAGCGCCTGCAGTCGAGCTACTGGCTGCAGAGAAGACATCAGAGGTCTGACCCTGGAGATTTTTCCCAGAGGCTCCTGTGAAAGGTAGAACGTTTTTAAGAACAACAATGGTAACCACGAAATCAAAATCTGTTGCTGCACTGCAGAGTGCGAATGCTCGGCCCGCTGTACAGTTTTCCCATCTACTATGTGTGTCCTCATGTATACCGCCTACACAGAAAACAAGCGCTTGCAGGAGCTCCACTACAATTTCAAAAGCATCGTGCCTGCCCGCCCGCTGAGAATGGCACATTTCCTTCAGTTCTTTCTCGCTTTCTTCATTGTTCTGGAAGAGGACAGAAACGACACTGTCAAGCTCTAAAAGCGGTTGTGGTGACGGATGGAAAAAAGATCAAACTTCCTCCACTGTTCCAAACGCAACAGACGCTCCCGTGACAGGCACCGATCTGGCCCACCTCGGACTTCAGGCACAGGGAAGAGCAGAGTGTGTGGACAGCTTGGGGAGGGATGTTTCTCCAAAAGTCTAGAAGCAACAGCTTTCATTTTGGAAGGAAAGCCACTGGACACAATGTAAGCCTGGCCACGACAATATTCCATGCGTAATCCCCACTTCTCGGGTCTCGTCGTGGGAAATGTCACAGCCAAAATTTCGGCAGCGGCTTCGGAAGGCAGGAAACCCACAGATTCCTCTCTCAGGTCACGAGCTTCGTCAGCAAGCCTCACCAACGCGGGCAGGTGCTCTTCCCCTGCTGTGTCCACTACGTGCGTGCGTCCATCCCTCTGTCAGGGGCCATGGAAAAGAAGGGAGAGTCTCTCACTCCCCTGAGCGTTCCTTCCCCGAATGCGGCTCTCACGGATCTCTAGCATCTGCTTCTGCTTGTACTTTTGAACAGAACGGTGCGTTGACTGCTGTGGTCTCAAAGGGCTTTCTCAGAGAGAACCTCTTCACCAGAATTTATCGGGCACTCCGACAGTGCCTGCATGCCTGCCTGCCTGCCTGCCTGCCTGAAAGTTATCGGGAGTGAAGAGGCCTTCTGGGATTTCATCAGCTTCATGTCCATCTAGAGCAGTGGTTCTCAACCTTCCTAATGCCGCGACCCCTGAATACAGTTCCTCATGTTGTGGTGAACCCCAATTTCATTGTTACAGATTGAACATAATGAAAGCATAGTGATTAATCACAAAAAACAATATGCAATTATACATGTGTTTTCCCATGGTCTCAGGCGACCCCTGTGAGAGGATCGTTCGACCCCCAAAGGGGTCGCGACCCACAGGTTGAGAACCGCTGATCTAGAGGTATCTTTTGTTTTCCCATAGGAATCAAAACTGCAAATAAAGATTTTAAAGTATTCTTTTGTTTACTTTCTCTTCAAGGGTTAAAGGTAAAGTGTCTTCATCCTGTTCTTCACCCCCTTCTGTATTGGAGTTCTGAGCAAGGCTGTTGTTGATCGCTCTATGTTTGTTTTTGTTCCTGTTCAGAAGTTTTGTCAATTTTTTTTCCTGTTTCCATGTCCTGATTTCATCTTCGCTCAATTCTTTTATTCGTTTTCTATGTCTACTATGTGGATTGTTCAAATGACTGGTAAGATCACCTATTGTTGGTATTACATTATCTCGAAGAACTGTCCTATAAGGAAGGACTAGTTCTACAGATCATAGAGGTCTCAGAGTGTTTGGCACATCATCGATATTGTTTATTGAGTTGTTCAGGTGTTTTATCTTCTAAGTTTGCTCTCCTACAATTTCCCACCCACTTCTGGCATCTGGCCGGATCCCTCGGGAACCTGAAGAAGGCCAAATCTGACTGCATGCTCTTCTGCGTGCAGTCCACCGGCGCCGTTCCCCCCACCCCGAAAGTTTGGCATCTTCGCTGGCGCCCCACCCCCTCCACCCGGGGCCGGTCCAGCACTCCCCTCCCCCCCCCCCCCCCCCCATGCCCAGCACTGTCTTAATAACACAAAATGCAAGTACAAAACATTGTACAAGTATGCTTTTCACTACATGGAAGTGCAATAATACATTTGTGTGGCTTTTTAAAATATATCTTCATTGATTTCAGAGAGGAAGGGAGAGGGAGAGAGAGCCATAGGAGCATCTACCATGAGAGAGAATCACCCATCGGCTGCCTCCTGCACACCCCCTACTGGGGATCAAGCCCGTGACCCGGGCCTGCGCCCTTGACTGGAATGGAACCCCGGACCCTTCGGGTCCCCAGGCCGATGCTCTACCCACTGACCAAAACAGGCCGGGGCGGCACTTTGTTTTATACACGACAATCCAAGGAGGAGATGTAACTGGGTTACAGACAACCCACTGGTGATAGATGAGGGAGGGAGGGAGGGAGGGAGGGAGGTGGGAGAAAGCAAAGGGGGTGGGGGTCGGGGGAACCTCTGGGATTGGATAAAAAGTAAAATGATAGACACATACTTCTTTTTTGTAAAATATATTTTTATTGATTTCAGAGAGGATGGGAGAGAGATAGAAACCTGATCAATGAGAGAGAATCTTGGATTGGCCGCCTCCTGCACGCCCCCTAGTGGGGCTCGAGCCCATGACCCGGGCGGGCATGCGCCCGGGACCCGAATCGAACCCGGGACCCTAAGGTCCACCGCAGGCTGACTTTGGCTCCACCCACTGAGCCAAACCGGCCAGGGCCTCACCTACTTCTTTTCCTGAGGTGGGTGCAGGATAGATAGTTAACAGGCAACAATACACTTGATAACAATAGCAATGAAGGAATTTATGGTCTCTGTCCTGCAGAGCCCCCAGGCGCATTTGCTTGTGCGCGTGGGGTGGGGGTGGGGTGGGGTGGGGGAAGGGGAAGGGGGGTGGAGGCGGGGCGGGGCGGGGGCGGGGACGGCGGGATGTTACAAGTTCCCCTGACATTCCAGAGTTATGTTGTGTTAGATGCAAAAGGACCATAGGTTCACTTAAGGTAAACACTGACCTTGTCAGGGAAGACTCTGGCCTCAGACGCGACCAGCCACCACAACTGCTCTTAGTAACAGTCTCCCTTCAGACTAGACTTGTGGTCGCTTTAGGCCTTTCAGTCTGCAAGACCGCCACGCAGCCCTTCCCTGAGCTCGCGAGGTTAGCATGTGGCCCCTTTCGTCGTCCACAGTTGTGTGGGAATAAAGGAGTCATCCTTTCTGTCAAAGTAGGGAGTTTTAGCCTTAACTGATTTGTCTCAGAGGTTAGAGAGTCGTCCTGTGGACGGAAGGGTCCCGGGTTCGAGTCCAGAGAAGGGCACCTGCCTGTGGTGTGGACTCCATCCCGGGGGGGGGGGGGGGGGGGGGGGGAGCGGCGGGGGGCCGCGGCGTGCAAGGAGGCAGCCGCCATCTTGGCTCCAGTGACTTGGCAGCCGCCGCCATTTTAAAAAATATATAATTTATTGATTTTTTTACAGAGTGGAAGGAAGAGGGATAGAGAATTAGAAACATCAAAGAGAGAGAAACCTCAATCAGCTGCCTCCTGCACACCCCCTACTGGGGATGTGCCCACAACCAAGGTACATGCCCTTGACCAGAGTCGAACCCGGGACCCTTCAGTCTGAAGGCCGATGCTCTATCCACTGAGCCAAACCAGTTAGGGCGGCAGCTGCCATTTTGAAACGGCAAAGGTCAATCCCTCCCTTTTATCCTCTCACCGCCGCTCCAAATCCCCCGTTTTAACGTCCGTGTTTTAATAGCACGAAACACAAGTACAAAACATTGTACAAGTATACTTTTTACTCCACGGAGGTGGAATAATACCTTTGTGTTGTTGTTGTCATTGTGTGTGTGTTTTTTAATATATCTTCATAGATTTCAGAGAGGAAGGGAGAGGGAGGGAGGTCGAGAGAGAGAGAGAGAGAGAGAGAGAATCACCAGGTCGGCTGCCCCCTGCACACCTCCTACTGGGGATCGAGCCCCCAACCCGGGCCTGCTCCCTGGACTGTAATCGAACCCAGGACCCCTTCGTCCCCCAGGCCGATGCTCTACCCACTGACCAAAACCGGCCGGGGTGTGACTTTGTTTTATACGTGACAATTCAAGGAGGAGATGAAAGCCGGTTACAGAAAATCCACTGGTGATAGATTAGGGAGGGAAGGAGGGAGGCAAAGGTGGGGTGGAGTGGGGTGGGGAGTGGCGGGGCCGCGGGGGGGGGGGGGGGGGCGGGCGGAGGAAACCTCTGGGATTGGATAAAAAGTGAAATGATAGCCCTGGCTTGTAGGCTCAGTGGATCGAGCGTCAGCCTGGGGACTGAAGCTTCCCTGGTTTGATTCCGGTCAAGGGCATGTGCATGGGTGGAGGACTCGATCCCCAGTGGGGGACATGCAGGAGACGGCCAATCCACGATTCTCTCTCATCATTGATGTTTCTATCTCTCTTTCTCTCTCCCTTCCTCTCTGAAATCAATAAAAATATTTTTTTAAAAAAGTAAAATGATAGACACATACTTCTTTTTTTTTAAAGATGTATTTTTTGTTGATTTCAGAGAGGAAGGGAGAGGGAGGAAGAGAGATAGAAACATCATCCATGAGAGAGAATTATGGATTGGCCAGCTCCTGCATGCCCCCTAGTGGGGCTCGAGCCCGTGACCTGGGCAGGCATGAGCCCTTGACCGGAATCGAGATCTCCCTGCTCGCCTTGCCTTTTCAATGACAGCACCCACCCCAAACCCACCCCCTTACTGTCGTGGATGCTTTTCATGATCCCTGAGAGGAAGAAAATATCCCCTGTTGCTGAACCCTGGCTTTTCACACTGCAGATGACCCTCTTGGACAGATGCAGGAACTCTCTCCCTCCCAGTCCCAGAGAGGATGTTTTGACCCACCCTTGATCTCTTTCTTGGTTTGTTTTCTTTCAATGGTGGTAAACACAGACCTCCTTTGAACCTTTGATAAGCCTACAGTTTACATTCACACTCCTTTAGCTTGATTTTTAATACAACTCCCGGGGTCAGGATCAGGACTTTAGAGTCAGGATTGGTTCGCCCCATGAGAGGACTCAGTGTGTGTGTGTGTGGGGGGGGGGGGGGGGGTGGTGGTGGTGGTGGTGGTGGTGGTGGTGGGGTTGGGGGTGGTGGTGGTGGTGGTGGTGGGGTTGGGGGTGGTGGTGGTGGTGCTGGTGCTGGTGAAAAGGACCACATACTGTACTAAACTTGAGAAGCTCAGGGGAGGCCATGCATGGTGGCCTTACAAGGCTAACGTCAGTTTGGGGTGGGTGATCCTGTCCTAGGCCGGCATCTTCCCTGACAGAGGTCCATCTTTACCTGGACTGAGCCTGTCTGTCGCTTTCTTTCTTTCTTGCATCCACAATCACACATCTTTGAAAAGTCAAGGGGATTTTCCATCTTTTCTGGAGCCCTGGAATCACAGGCACGGCTCTGTGAATATCACAAACCCCATCACGATGACCGAGTTCATGATTGACTATATGAGCTATCCTACACCCACCCACCTAGGTAAAAGAAGTCTGTGTCCATCATTTTACTTTGCATCCAATCCCAGAGGTTGGCCCACTTTGCTTTCTCCCACGTTCCTCAAATGTCACCAGTGGATTTCATGTAACCCGCTCCTCTTTGGATTGGAGTGTATAAAATAAGGCGGGGGGGGGGGGGCGACATTGCCATTCTTGGGAACATCCTCTCCAACCGTTCGCTGAGATAGTGCTTCCCGGCGTGCGTGCGACATTTGTGGACAGTTTGTCTGAAAGACACTCACAGAAATTCTGCACAGGTTGGAGGATTTCTTACGTTGTTGACAAATGCAACACACGCACACATGTGCGTGCACTTGGTTCACAGTTGCCGCCTGTGGGGCTCTTTCAGGTTTGTCCATTTTCCTTCCTCTTTCTCACGGGGGAGCAAGGAGGCAGCGAGTGAAATCACCAGTGAGTGTGTGTGTGATATGAGACTGACGATTTCCCGTGGAAAGCGGGTGAGCGGGCGGGTGGGTGGAGGGGGGGGAGGGAGGAAAGGAGGGAGGGAGGACACATCCATCCATCCATCCATCCATCCATCCATGGATAGAAATTAAAAGTTCAACAAACAGTGATGGTGAGTAGTCACGTCCTAGGCCGCTACCTTCCCTGACAAAGGTCAATCTTTTTTTTTTTTTTTAATTTATTATTATTATTTTTTTAAAAATATATTTTATTGATTTTTTACAGACAGGAAGGGAGAGGGATAGAGAGTTAGAAACATCGATGAGAGAGAAACATCCATCAGCTGCCTCCTGCATACCCCCCACTGGGGATGTGCCTGCAACCAAGGTACATGCCCTTGACTGGAATCAAACCCGGGACCCTTGAGTCCGCAGGCTGACGCTCTATCCACTGAGCCAAACCGGCTAGGGCCTTTTGTTGTTGTTGTTGTTGTTGTTGTTTAAAGAGAGAGTGAAAGGGAGAGGGAGGGGGCAGGGAGGGGGAGAGAGAGAGAGAGAGAGAGAGAGAGAGAGAGAGAATTGTTTTTCCACTTGTTTATTCATTCTTCCCTAGCTTTTAAAAAAATATACAACAGTAGCAATGAGGGAATTTGTGGTCTCTACCCTGGGACCCTGGGCTGTGCCCTGAGGGCACTGGGAAAAGGAAAGTGACTATTTACCGGGACATTCACTACTCCAAAGACATGTGATCCTAGACTCTAGGACCTAGAGGCATAGAAAGACAATAGGCTCAGATGCCAGTAAGTTCAAAGGTGATTTCTCTCAGGGGAGATACCGGGCCTAGGGCGTGACTGCCCACTCACTATACACTGCTTTCTACTTTAAAAAGTTTTTGTTTTTTTTTTAAATTCAGAACATCCTGGGTGGTCACTTGAGGTGTCTGAGTTTGCAAGGCCAGGCCTCTCCCGAGTGGGTCAGGTTAGCATGTGGCCCCTTTTCATCCACAATGTTATGGGTTGGCTCAACGAGCTAGACCACCGACTCAGAATCTAAATTTAAAAGCCTGTTATTAAGCTGGCCAGTGGACCCCAGCACCTATCTCCCCCTCTGGGAGATTCGGAGCATGTGGCAGAGATCAAGGGTGCAGTATGATCCTTTATAGCAAAACAGTGTTAAAAAAAAATACAAAGCATTTCATTAGAAGTTCACAAAAAGTTCATGAGAACGGAGGGGAGGTAAACAGAGTCACACCTGGCTGGATTTAATCATAACACATTGTTTTCTAAGACAATCCAGCAATTTTTCTCTGCCACGGTTCCTGACATTGACACAATCGGTAACCTTTTCCAGGCCGAAGTCCCTCCCCCTCCCACATTCCGTTACCCTTCCATGCCGCAGTCCCCAGTCCCTCACCCTAGCACACACAATGCAAAGCTTCTTATGTATTAGCTTTTTAAAAAAATATACAACAGTAGCAATGAGGGAATTTGTGGTCTCTACCCTGGGACCCTGGGCTGTGCCCTGAGGGCACTGGGAAAAGGAAAGTGACTAGTTACCGGGACATTCACTACTCCAAAGACATGTGATCCTAGACTCTAGGACTTAGAGGCATAGAAAGACAATAGGCTCAGATGCCAGTAAGTTCAAAGGTGATCTCTCTCAGGGGAGATACCGGGCCTAGGGCCTAGGGCCTGACTGCCCACTCACTATACACTGCTTTCTACTTTAACAAGTTTTCTTTTTTTTTTAAATTCAGGACATCCTGGGTGGTCACTTGAGGTGTCTGAGTTTGCAAGGCCAGGCCTTTCATTTTATCCTATTGCATTTCATTTCATTTTATTCACCGATGTGTCCCCCAATAAATTCAATTCCGAAAAAAAAATAATAACTGAAAGGAAACAGAGAAAATGATTCCTCCGTGGTTGCCCCGTGAATACTCGCCGCCTTTAGAGTCGTGACACCCCCCACCCCCCACACCCCCACACCCCCCACCCGTTGAGGTTTTAAAGGTCCCGGGCCCGCAAAAAGTGTTCTGGGTACGTCCTCTCGGTCCTCTGTCAGGCCCCACCCCCCAAAAAACTTTTCCAGTCCCCCTTCCGGTGCCAGGCCGTGTGTGTGCGTGGGTGCGCGCGCGCACGCACGGGGCCTTCCTGGGCAAACCTCAGGTGGTGGAGCCCCGCCCCGCCCCGCCGCCCCGCCGCCCGCCAGGGGCCCGGGCCGACACGGTCCCACTGGAGAGGTGGGCGCGGGGAGGGGATCGGCCACCCTTGCCCCCTGCCCCCCTCCTCCCCCCAAACACACACACAGCGGGCGGCGGGGCTCCCGCCCGGGCCGGGCCGGGCCCGGGCCCACGGCCCCGGAGCCGCCCCACTGACGTTCTCGCTGGTGTTCGCGCGCCACCTGGCGGCCGTTTTTTATAAGGTCTTTCCCTTGGTGCGGCGTGGCTGCCTGGCTAGGCCCTGGAATTCAGTTCATTCTGGAAACCTCTTGCTACTCGGGTGTCACTGTGTGTGAGTGTGAGTGTGTGTGAGTGTGTGTTGTGTGTGTGTGTGTGTGTGTGTGTGTGGCGGGGGTGGGGGGGGAGGGGAGAGGGAGGGACCCCGAGAGAAACTCCCCTGTATTCCTGTTTCTTAAAGGAAGGGTGCTAGTCAGACCCACTACAGATCCTTTGCGTTTTCTGGTCAATGGCCTGGCCTGGCCCGCATACCCCCATGTCCTGTCCTGCCAGACTTTTTTGCAGAAATACCTCCACCCGAAGAGTTCTTCACCTTTGTTTTAAAAAAGAGAAAGAGAAAGAAAGAAAAAGAAAGAAAGAAAGAAAGAAAGAAAGAAAGAAAGAAAGAAAGAAAGAAAATGACATCAACAAAGGAGCAAACGGACCCCAGGCCCTCCCCATCCCCTGCAAGCCCCCAGCCAACAAACAGAACTCCAGCTGCTCTCCTCCTACCGCATGCCCTTACCAGAGTCGCTCACTGTCTTAGAAATACGTTGGGGGCCCGCTCAGCGAATGACTCCTGTCCGTCCCCCCGTCCCCCCGACCCCCCCCCCCCCCCCGCCCTCCTGCCTCTGCCACAATTCGGTGCCTGGAACCAAGCCGATCTTCTCCTTTCCTTCCTGAAGTGACTATGCCACCACCGCAGCCGCTCAGGCGAGCCAGAGACAATATTCCAAAGTGGCCAGATGGCAAAAAAGACTCCAACTGGACATAAAGATGGAGGGGGCGGGGGTGGGGGGAGAGACGGCGACGAGCGCACACGGGGACTCGTTTTTTGCACTTTAGGCAGGAAGCCAGCTGAGAGGCAGAGGAATCTGTAGGAACGGGCCTCCCTCATCTCTCCTTTCGCCTCCCCGCCTACTAAGTGGCTTGCCCACAATCGCCCCTCTCTTTTCAACCCAGTCTGAAAAAGCGTGGATGCGGCTCTTCCACGGTCTCCTTAGGAGCGCTCCCCTTGTCACATCAGACACTTGAGGGAAAGAAAACGTTGCCCTCATGTCTCCCTGCCCCCCCCCCCCCCCCCCCCCCCGTGTGTCAGGTGAATTTTTCAGGGTCGCCTCCTCCACAAACCCTAAGAAGGTGGAGGTAAGATTTTGGCCTCGGTGACATTTTCCTCTCTGGCATCTTAGAACGCTACCAGTGACTTCCAAGTGTTTTCAAACACTTTTGCACCGTTTCCTACCATTTGTCAGTGTACTGACTGCACTTTAGCAGTGATTCCCAAGTTTTGCCACACGCTGTTCTGCACAGTTTGTGATGTTGATCAGTGATTTCAAAGTGCTTTCAAACACTTTCATATAGTTTCCAGCCTTTTTTAAAAATTTTTTTTAAAAATATATTTTATTGAATTTTTACAGAGAGGAAGGGAGAGAGATAGAGAGTTAGAAACATCGATGAGAGAGAAACATCAATCAACTGCCTCCTGCACATCTCCCACTGGGGATGTGCCGGCAACCTGGGTACATGCCCTTGACCGGAATCGAACCTGGGACCCTTGAGTCCTCAGGCCGACGCTCTATCCACTGAGCCAAACCGGTTTCGGCAAGTTTCCAGCCTTTTATTTTTTTTATTTTTTTTTTTTTTTTTAAATATATTTTATTGATTTTTCACAGAGAGGAAGGGAGAGAGATAGAGAGTTAGAAACATCGATGAGAGAGAAACATCGATCAGCTGCCTCTTGCACATCCCCCACTGGGGATGTGCCTGCAACCCAGGTACATGCCCTTGACCGGAATCGAACCCGGGACCTCTCAGTCCGCAGGCCGACGCTCTATCCACTGAGCCAAACCGGTTTCGGCGAGTTTCCAGCCTTTTAGAAGTGAATCCCAAGTGGTATCAAATACTGTTCTACAGTGTATCGCTCTTTAGCAGTGATTCCCAAGTGTTGTCAAACACTGCTCTACACTGATTCCTGATGTATTTTTTTTTTAAAAATGTATTTCTTTGTTGATTTTAGAGAGGAAGGGAGAGGTAGAGAGACTGAAACATCCATGATGAGAGAGGAACATGGATCGGCTGCTTCTTGCACGCCCCCTTCTGGGGATTGAGCCTGCAACCCGAGCATGTGCCCTTGGCCAGAATGGAACCCGAGACCCTTCAGTCCGCAGGCTGATGCTCTATCCGCTGAGCCAAACCGGCTAGGGCTTGATGTGTTCTTTAAAATATATATTTTTTATTGATTTCAGAGAGGAAGGGAGAGGGAGAGATTGAAACATCCACGATAAGAGAGGATCATGGATCGGCTGCCTCTTACACACCCCGTACTGGGGATCGAGCCCGAATCCCGGGCATGTGCCCTCGACAGGAATCGAAACTGGGACCTTTTGGCTCTATCCACTGAGCCAAACCAGCTAGGGCTAGTTTTTTTTGTTTGTTTGTTTGTTTTTGAGAGAGTGGGAAAAAAAAGAGAGAGTGGAAGGGAGGAGAGGAGGGGGGAGGAAGAGGGAGGGAGAAAGAGAAGTTGTTTATTCATTCGTCGGTAGCTTTTAAATATATATAAATAAAAATGCAAATGTTCGTTTGTTCAAAATCTTAAATCTCCGAAAGTTCTTCACCGATTGCTTTGAAATTTTGGCACAACGTTGCATTCGAATACTCGTGTGTTTCTATATACCTATATACCTACTATTATATAGATGTCACACCTGTGACAGGTAAAAACATGCTTTTTTTGAAAAACAGAGCCATCTGTTGGACGTAAAAGCAACACACGCTATACTAAATATTTTACGATTCCATTTCAATGTTTCTGTTTACAATTATAAATTGCAGATAAAATTAACCACAAATATGCATGTCCAGCTGCAAAACGATCCATCAGCTGAGATAGTCTCACATCAATTGCTGGGAATTGGGAACGGAAAGGTGCCGGTTGATCTGACCTCAGGACGAATTTCATTGCATCATAACTTCTGCAATTTAGTGATGTCAAAAGAAGAATTGTTTGAAAAAGTATTTCCCAATATTCAAACCAATTGTAAGAATCACGATTGGCTGAGTGAACGAGCTATTCTTGCGGCCAAGAACAAAGACGTCTATGGACTTAACAATATCATTCAGTCTAACATTCAAAGCGAGGCAGTCACATACAAGTCCGTCGACACTGTTGTGGAAGCAGATGAAGCGATTAATTATCCAACAGAATTTTTGAATTCACTCGATCTGCCAGGGATGCCACCGCATGTACTGCAATTGAAAATCGGCGCGCCAATTACCATGTTGTGAAATGTCAACCAGCCAAAGCTTTGACAGGCACGCGGCTTGCAGTAAAAAAAGTAATGAGCAATGTCATAGAAGTAACAATCTTGACAGGACCTTTCAAAGGTGAAGATGTCCTCATTCCTCGCATTCCTATGATTCCAACGGATATGCCATTTCAATTTAAGAGATTGCAATTCCCGATTCGATTGGCGTTTGCAATCACCGTTAACAAAGCTCAGGGCCAATCTTTAGAATTGTGCGGTTTAGATCTAGACGTCGATTGCTTCTCACATGGACAATTATATGTTGCGTGTTCTAGAGTCGGCAAACCAGACAATCTCTATATCTGCACAGACAATGGAACAACACAAAATGTTGCATACCCACAGGCATTGTGAAATTAAGCGTATTAGAAACGTGTGCTTTCTCTTTTCTTTCTTTTCCATTTAACCAGACTGAGCCACAGCAATGCGTGGCTGGGTACAGTAAAAAAAAAAAAAAAAAAAAAAAAAAAAATATATATATATATATATATATATATATATATATATATATATATATTTTCCCCTAGCCTGTTTGGTTCAGTGCATTGAGCGTTGGCCAGCCTGTGGACCAAAGGGTCCCAGGTCCGATTCAGGCCAAGATCATGGGCCTTGGTGGCAGGTTCTTTGGGCCCTGGCCCTGGTCGGAGGCAACCAATTGACGTGTTTCTCTCACATCGATGTTTCCCTCTGTCTTGCCCTGTCTCCTCCACTCTCCCTAAAAATCAATGGAAAAATATCCTCGGGTGAGGATTAACAGCAACAAATATATATGTGTGTGTGTGTGTGTGTGTGTGTGTGTGTGTGTGTATTATTGATTTTAGGGAGGGAGGGAGGGAGGGAGGGAGGGGAGGAGAGAGAGAGAGAGAGAGAGAGAGAGAGAGAGAGAGAAATACCTATCAGTTGCCTCCAATACATACTCCAGCTGGGAATTGAACCTGAAACCTGGAAAGGAATCAGTGACCTTTCAATGCGCAACATGACGCTCAACCAACTGAGCCACACCAGCCAGGGCTCTGTTGCTTCCTGTATGTGCCCTGATTGGGGATCGAAACCACAAACAGTGGCATAAGGGAAGACGCTCTAGCCAACTGAGCCACCGGTCCAGGGCCAAATTGATTGATTTTGTACATTTCATGGACAAGGCCTCATCCAGATTTACCTCATTTCAAACACACATACTACAGGGCGCCGCCCCCCCCCCCCCCTCCCCACACACACTTTCTTGTCATTCGTAAGGCGAGTCACGCTAAAATCCACAACCACATGACATTGCACCAATGTTCCCCACACCCACCTGCTTGTTGTCTTGTCTTTGGTCTTTCTGGTGAATATATATATATATATATATATATATATATATATATATATGTATACATAGGCAGTGGCAGATGTGGTCCAGGTTATCGTTTATTGCCTGTATGGCTTCCTGGCTTTGTTGCTTTGTTTGTAGGCCTTGGAAATGAAGTATGGTACCTATTTGCTTTGTTTAACAATGGACAGGTTATTTTGATTTTCTGAATTGTATAAATCATCCCACTCATTGAATGCCTTATTGATTGAATGACAATCCCATTGATTGTGATCTTACTGGTTATCGAAGCACATTCTTCTGTACCCGGGAAACAGGACAGCACAATTACCCTAAATTGTTTTAGTGGCCATAGGTGGTGCATTCCAGTTGACTCAGTGGTCCTAAGACCAGGACAGTGCAATTACTCTAAAGTGCCTCGATGGCTCTAGATAATGTGTTTCTATCAACTCAGTGATCCGGAGACCCAGAACTGTAATTTAGATAACATGCCTAAGTTTAACCCAGGTTACCCAAAGGCTCTAGATAATGTATTTCTGTCAATTCAGTGACCCCGAGACCCGAAACTGTAATTAACATGCTTAATTCTGCGTTTTTGCGAGCCAGGTGCCTCATTCCAAACCCTGGGATGTAATCAATACCTTTGTGATTTTTGCCTATATAAGTCTGGTTTTGCCACCATCTTATTGCTATGAGATTTGGGAATGTCCCCTCATAGTCCCGGATTGCAATAAATGTGACTCTTTAATTCGACTTCTTGAGGCGTCCTTCTGTGATTCGAGGGGTACATTACAACAGAAAGGCCTCCTCCCTACGTTGAAAATCATAGATTTGGGGTGGTGGGGGGTAGTGGAAGGGTGGAACACAAAAGAAAGCCAAAGAGAAAGAAACGGGGGGGGGGGGGGGGCGGTAAATGGTGACAGAAAGAGACTTTATACTTTGGGTGCTGTATTCAGGTGATGTTTCGTTGAGTTGTACACTTGAAAAACTTGCATGTATGTGTGTGTGTGTGTGTGTGTGGTGTGTGGTGTGTGGTGTGTGTGGGGTGTGTGTGTTTTCTTGGAGTTCCATACCATTAACCTGAGAAACACGCAAACCTGTAAATAATTTCTGTGATGAGTTTATTTGAACCAGACTGTTGGCAATTGCCGGGAAGCAGAATCTCAAGGAATTAAAAATCTATTCTTTTCAAGGCAGGGAGGAGGCCTTTCCAAGGCCTAGATAACAAAGTCCGGAGGCCAGACCAGGGCTGAAGGATAAACTAAAGTCATCATATAGGAGTTTAAAAGCACCCTGCCTCTGCATAGATACACAGCACAGCAAAGCCCAAAGTCCACAAGCATGTCTTTGACCTATTTTTATAAATCACCATCCAAGGATGAGACTTGTAAGTGGTTTCAAACACTGTTCTACACTCTTTCCTGCTGTTGACCAGTGGGTTCCATGAAATCCAGTGATGATAGATGAGGGAGGTGGGAGAAAGCAAAGGGGCGGGGAGGGGGGGAGGGGGGGGCGGTTTGGTAAGCTGTAAAATGATAGTGAGCGGTCAAAAATTAACATGACAACAGTAACAATGTGGTCTCTGCCCTGGGACTCTGGGCTGTGCCCCAAGGGCACTGGAAAAAAGGGAAGTGACTAGTTACCTCTTGTCATTCACTAGTCCAAAGACATGTGACCCGCCCTAACCGGTTTCGCTCAGTGGATAGAGCGTTGGCCTGCGGGCCTGCGGGCTGAAAGGTCCCAGGTTCGATTCCGGTCAAGGGCATGTACCTGGGTTGGGGGCACATCCTCAGTAGGAGATGTGCAGGAGGCAGCTGATCGATGGTTCTCTCTCATCGATTTATCGAACTCTCTGTCCCTCTCCCTTCCTCTCTGTAAAAAATCAATAAAATATATATAAAAAAGATAAATATTCATTTATCGTACAGTTAAGTCTGACGCTCTATCCACTGAGTCAAGCTGGGCAGGGCAATATGTGGCCCCTTTTCATCCACAATGCACCTTTCATTTTATCCTATTGCATTTCATTTCATTTTATTCACCGATGTGTCCCCCAATAAATTCAATTCCGGAAAAAACATAATAACTGAAAGGAAGCAGAGAAAATGATTCCTCCGTTGTCGCCCCGTGAATACTCGCCGCCTTTAGGTCTTCATTGTCGTGACACACACACGCCCGCCCCCCCCCCCCCCCCCCCCCCCCCCCCCCCCCGCTCCCCTTGAGGTTTTGAAGGTCCCGGGCCCGCAAAAAGTGTTCTGGGTACGTCCTCTCGGTCCTCTGTCAGGCCCCACCCCCCAAAAAACTTTTCCAGTCCCCCTTCCGGTGCCAGGCGGTGTGTGTGCGTGGGTGCGCGCGCGCGCGCGCACGCACGGGGCCTTCCTGGGCAAACCTCAGGTGGTGGAGCCCCCGCCCCGCCCCGCCGCCCCGCCGCCCGCCAGGGGCCCGGGCCGACACGGTCCCACTGGAGAGGTGGGCGCGGGGAGGGGATCGGCCACCCTTGCCCCCTGCCCCCCCTCCTCCCCCCAAACACACACACAGCGGGCGGCGGGGCTCCCGCCCGGGCCGGGCCGGGCCCGGGCCCACGGCCCCGGAGCCGCCCCACTGACGTTCTCGCTGGTGTTCGCGCGCCACCTGGCGGCCGTTTTTATATGGCCTTTCCCTTGGTGCGGCGTGGCTGCCTGGCTAGGCCCTGGAATTGAGTTCATTCTGGAAACCTCTTGCTACTCGGGTGCCACTGTGTGTGAGTGTGCGTGTGAGTGTGAGTGTGTGTGTGTGTGTTTGTGTGTGTGTGTGGCGGGGGTGGGGGAGGAGGGGAGAGGGAGGGACCCCGAGAGAAACTCCCCTGTCTTCCTGTTTCTTAAAGGAAGGGTGCTAGTCAGACCCACTACAGATCCTTTGCGTTTTCTGGTCAATGGCCTGGCCTGGCCCGCATACCCCCATGTCCTGTCCTGCCAGACTTTTTTGCAGAAATACCTCCACCCGAAGAGTTCTTCACCTTTGTTTTAAAAAAGAGAAAGAGAAAGAAAGAAAAAGAAAGAAAGAAAGAAAGAAAGAAAGAAAGAAAGAAAGAAAGAAAGAAAGAAAATGACATCAACAAAGGAGCAAACGGACCCCAGGCCCTCCCCATCCCCTGCAAGCCCCCAGCCAACAAACAGAACTCCAGCTGCTCTCCTCCTACCGCATGCCCTTACCAGAGTCGCTCACTGTCTTAGAAATACGTTGGGGGCCCGCTCAGCGAATGACTCCTGTCCGTCCCCCCGTCCCCCCGACCCCCCCCCCCCCCCGCCCTCCTGCCTCTGCCACAATTCGGTGCCTGGAACCAAGCCGATCTTCTCCTTTCCTTCCTGAAGTGACTATGCCGCCACCGCAGCCGCTCAGGCGAGCCAGAGACAATATTCCAAAGTGGCCAGATGGCAAAAAAGACTCCAACTGGACATAAAGATGGAGGGGGCGGGGGTGGGGGGAGAGACGGCGACGAGCGCACACGGGGACTCGTTTTTTGCACTTTAGGCAGGAAGCCAGCTGAGAGGCAGAGGAATCTGTAGGAACGGGCCTCCCTCATCTCTCCTTTCGCCTCCCCGCCTACTAAGTGGCTTGCCCACAATCGCCCCTCTCTTTTCAACCCAGTCTGAAAAAGCGTGGATGCGGCTCTTCCACGGTCTCCTTAGGAGCGCTCCCCTTGTCACATCAGACACTTGAGGGAAAGAAAACGTTGCCCTCATGTCTCCCTGCCGCCCCCCCCCCCCCCCCCCCCCGTGTGTCAGGTGAATTTTTCAGGGCCGCCTCCTCCACAAACCCTAAGAAGGTGGAGGTAAGATTTTGGCCTCGGTGACATTTTCCTCTCTGGCATCTTAGAACGCTACCAGTGACTTCCAAGTGTTTTCAAACACTTTTGCACCGTTTCCTGCCATTTGTAAGTGAATTTTCAAGTGGTTTCCAAAACTGTTGTACAGTGTCCTGCACTTTAGAAGTGATTCCCAAGTGTTGCCCGACACTGTCCTACACTGCTTCCTGATCTAGATCAGTGATTTTGAAGTGATTGCGAACAATTTTAGATAGTTTCCAGCCATTTAGATGTGAATTCCAAGTGGTGTCAAATACTGTTCTACAGTGTGCTGCTTTATATCGCAAGTTTTTTACAACACTATCACTCTGTTTCCTGCCATTTAGAAGTGAATGCCAAGTGTTTTCACACACCGTTCTACACTGATTCCTGATCTTTTAAAAAATATATTTTCATTGATTTCAGAGAGGAAGGGAGAGGGAGGGAGGGAGGCAGGGAGGGAGTGGGAGAGAGAGAGAGAGAGAGACATCAGTGATGAGAGAGAATCATGGATCGATCGGCTGCCTCTTGCACACCCCATCACCCCGTACTGGGGATCGAGCCCACAACCCAGGCATGTGCCCTTGACCGGAATCAAACCTGGGACCCTTCATTCCGCAGGCTGACGTACTATCCACCAAGCCAAACCGGCTAGGGCTAGTTTGTTTGTTTGGTTTTTTAAAGAGGGTTGGAAGGGAGTGGGAGGAAGGGAAGGAGGGAGAGATAGAAAGAGAGAGAGAGAGGGAGAGAGAGAGAGAGAGAGAGAGAGAGAGTTGTTGTTCCAGTTGTTTATTCATTCTTTGGGAGCCTTTTAAAAAAATAGATTTTTTTGCCCTAGCATTTCGATGATGCTTCCCGCTTGCACCCTGGATGTGGTATGTATGTATGTATGTATTCAGATGATATTTTCTTGAGTTGTCCACTTGAATAACCTGAATGTTTTTGTTGTTGTTTTTTGTTTAGTTCCATACAAAGATTCCTATTTATTCATATCTGATTTATTCATTTTTTATTTTACTTTAAAGCCCGTATGGTTTTATGAACCGGTGTCTCCCCAATAATTGAGAGAGAGAGAGAGAGAGAGAGAGAAGACGAGACGATCCGTGAGTACTGCCTCATGTAGGTTTCGGCTCCTTGGCGGCAAAAGTGTTTTTGTGCCCTAACTGGTTTGGCTCAGTGGATGGAGCGTTGGCCTGCGGACTCGACGGGGGTGGGGCGGGGGTGGGGGTGGGGGGCAGCGGGGTGTGTGTGTGTGTGTGTGTGTGTGTCCCAGGTTCGATTCCGGTCAAGGGCATGTACCTTGGTTTCGGGCACATCCCCAGTAGGAGGTGTGCAGGAGGCAGCTAGCTGCTCGATGTTTCTCTCGTGGATGTTTCTATCCCTCTCCCTTCCTCTCTGTAAAACATCAATAAAATATTTAATAAAATTTTTTTTTTAATGTCTCCCGGGAAGGGAGAGAGGGAGAGAGGGAGAGAGGGAGGCAGGCGCCGGGACGTCTTGGGCCTGCGGGGTGTGTGTGTGTGTGTGTGTGTGTGTGTGGGGGGGGGGGTGGGTGGGTAGTGGTGGTGTGCGACTCCGAGGAAGTCTTTCACTTTCGAATGGCCCGCTCGGCCCGCCCCCGTGTTTGTTCCGGCCATCCTCCGAGAAAAAGATTATCCTAGGCCCTCCCCCCCCCCCCCCCCCCCGCCCCCGCGTTCGGTGGCGCCGTGCCGTCCCGGAGGGGGTTGGGGGTGGGGGCCCGGGACGCGATCGGCCCTCCGGGCGGGCGGCGGGACGCCCTTGCCGGCCCGAGATCCGGATCCGTCCCGCTGAGGTTCGCGCCGCTTGTCGGGAGCCACCTGGCGGCCGCTTTTATATCGTTTCTTCCTTGCGGAGCATCTAGGGAGGGGAAGCGGCTGCAGTGCCCGAGGCCAACTTCCAGGGTGCCGGCGGCGCTGTCGGGATCTTGCCGGCGGCGCCGGTCCGTCGGTACGCGGCCCGTTCTCCGGAGATTGGACCTGCAGCAATGCTGAAGGAGTGAGTGGCTGCCGCCTCTGGGGAGGTGGGCCGCTAGGGCGGGTCGACCAGCACTCTGTTACCCCTCCGCGGGGACCGACCGGGGCCGCCGCCGCGGGCGTAGCCGCAGAGGTTGGCTCGCGCCGCTCCGTCGGTGCCTGTCCGGTTCTCCGGAGATTGGACCTGCGGCGGGGCCATTGAAGGAGTGAGTGCCCGCCGCCGCCGGCGCCGCCGCGACGTGTGGCCCGGCACTCGCTGTCGCCCCTCCGCGGGGACCGACCGGGGCCGCCGCCGCGGGCGTAGCCGGAGAGGGTGGCTTGCGCCGGGACGCCGTCCTGCCCGAGGCGCCCCCCCCCCCCCACCTCCCGCTTCTATTGATTTCGGCGCGGGCGCGTGCCTGCGCGACGTGCCGGGCGACTGGTGCCGTGTGTCCGCGTCCGCTCCTGCGGGTTCGTCCGTCCGTCCGTCCGTCCGTCAGAGGCGCCCTCCGCGAAATTTTTCAAAGTCCCGATTCTGAGGCGGGAGCGTGCGCGCGTTCAGTGGTCGCCCGGGCTGCGCGGGCGGGCGTGTGCCCGAGTGTGCCGCGGTCACCGGGCTCGACTTTGGGGCCGTTATCCGAGTCGCGGAGCTCCGTAGGTGGGGGCCGGCACGGGCGGTGCGTGGAGGACGGCGGAGGGCGAGGCGGGTCGGTACGAGCGCACTCGTGGTCCCGGTCGTCAGATAACGTTTCTTCGTTTTTCCGCGAGCGGGCTTGCGCCGACGCCGCGGCCGGGCCTTCCAACGACACGGTGGTTCTAGGCGCCGGGCGGAATTTTTTCAAAGTCCCGACTCGGAAGCACGTTTGACCGGGCCGTTGCCCAGGCGTGCCAAGTGGTGAGGGAGGCCGTGGACGGCCCGGCCCTCTCCCTCTTGCTGCCGCCTGTCCGTGGCACGCTCTCTTTACTGGCTTTGGGGGGTCGACCAGATAGTCCCGTCCAACACCCCCCCCCCCCCCCCCGCCCTTCTTTGGTGGCGATGGGGTCCCGTGGGGTCTCCTGTGGCCGCGACTCGCTTCCGGGAGTCAGGCGTGACCTGTAGACAGAGGCCCCCGTCACCGGGCACCGTCCGTGTTTTGCCTAAAGTTGGCATTTTGTACCACGAGATGACTGTGGACACGCTGTCCTCGGGTGATTGGACGACGGGGGGTGTCCCCGGGAGGTTCTCGGCCGCGACCCGGAGCCTGACTCCCCCCACGTCCCCGGCCGCACGAGCGAAAGCCGTACGCCTCGGGCCTGCGCGCGCCGGCTGCTGTACGTCTCGGGCCCCGTCCCCGCGGACCGTGGTCTTCCTCCTCCGCGTGAGAAGAGAGCGAAGGGCTTTACGTGGCGAGGCTGAAGCGCAGGCTCGTGCTCCGGACGGTTGTCCCCGCCACGTTTCCCTTCTTCTCGCCCCGTTTTTTGTTGCCGTCCGATCGATGTGGTGACGTCGCGCTCTCCCGGGCCGGGCCTAAGCCGCGCCAGCCGAGGGACGGACATTCCTTGGCGAATGGGACCGCTCTTCTCGCTCTGCCCGCGGGCCCCTCTCCTCTCCTCCCCGTCCGACGGCGGTGCGTGGAAGGGAAGGGGTGCGGAACCCGGCCCGACCTCGGTGTCACGCCCGTGGTCTCTCTGACGCAGCGGACACCCTCCGCTCGCCTTTCCCGGCTTGCGTTGTCGCGGGCGCCCCTCCTCGCGGCGGGGAGGGGGCGTCCCGTCGTCGCGCCGCACGCGCCTCCCCCGTTGGGCGTGCGGTCGCTGTTTCGCCTTGGCCCTCGGCGGGTGCCCCTGGAGCGCTCCGGGCTGTCCTGCAGGTGCCTGAGGCCGAGCTGGTGGTGTCGTTTCCCGCTCCCCGCGAGCCCCCCGCCGGGCCGCCGCTGTCGGCGGTGCGCTGGAGGGGAGCCCCGGGGGAGTCTGGCCGGATAAGGGGAAGGCACGCCCGTCCCCCCTCGCGGGAGGGGGGGCCGGGCCCTCGCAACGTGTGCCGCGCGGGCGACCGCGACGGGGCCGAGTCAGCGGGTGCCGGCCGCTGGCTGACCGTGAGAGTTGATTTGTTTTTGCTGCCGCCTGTTCTTCCGTTATTGTAGTTTTTTTTTTAATTTCTTTTTTCCGTCTTGCGTCGTGCCGGTGTTCCCGACGCAACACCGCGGGCTCTCTTTTAGTTAACTGTGGACGAGGCCCCCGGTGAGGCAAGAGGACGAAGCCCAGAGGCGGCACGGGCTCGCTCCTCCCGCGCAATCTCTCTCTCTCGAACGGCCCCTATCGCGAGCGCCTGTTGTGTCCACCCTGTGCTTGACCCTGTCCCGGTCGGGTCCTCCCCCGGGCCCCCCCGTGTTCCCTCGGAAGTGTCTCCACGTGGCTCCGCGGGCCCGATGGGGTGTTTCTGCTGGGGTTGGGGGACGACGCGCCCTCGGTGAGAAAAGCCTTCTCTAGCGATCCGAGAGGGTGCCTTGGGGTACCGGACCCCCCCAGCCGCCGCCCCTCCTCTGGAAGCGCGTTCGGATAGCCGCCTCTGTGTTCGAGCGCTCGGGCCCCTCTCGCACCGGCTTTGAGGGGCCGAGCGGCGACGCAGCTTGTGCCTTACTGTGGCCCGCGCCTCCCCCCTCCGAGTCGGGGGAGGGTCCCGCCGGGCCGGGGGCCGGCGTCCGTCGCGGGGAAAACGCCGCGTTACGTGAGCGTGCACGCGCGCGTTGCCGCGTGCGCATTCGGGCGCGCGGGGGGATTCTCTCCCGTTGTGTGCCGAAGGGGTTTTGGGGGGGGGCCGCGGAGGCCTTCCCCGTCCCCCCGGCGTTCCCGCTCCCGCGCCTCGAGCGGCTCTCCGCACGCACCCGCCACACGGGTTCGCAGCCGACGGGTGTGCTG
>NW_027223909.1:0-46093 GCF_028538775.1 Myotis yumanensis
GAATTGCTGATTATACAGCTCAGAATTTGTGCATAAAGCCGTTCAATGAAGAGAATACTGATTATATTAACAATTGAGGCTGAATTGCCTGGTGATTTCTGAATGACGCACTTCAAATCCTGAAGATTCATGAATATACTTCTAGTAAAACTGTCTAATTTTGGTAAAACTCTCAAAATACACAATGATATTCCCGGGAAATGATTAGAAACATGGAAGAAACACTTGAAATACTAGTAAATAGAGCCCTTCTACCTATATGGGCTGCATCAATCACCACGATTAGAAGTAGAAAGCTGTGAAATGCCAATAGTACTGATAATGTTTACAATCCGGCAAATTCAGACGTTATTTTTCCGAAGAAAGTGGATTCAAACATTAACCATTGCTGTTTATAGAGCTCAGAATTTGTGTACATAGCAGTTATATGTAGAGAATACTGATTATATTTACAATTGAGGCTGAATTGCCTGGAGTTTTTCTGAATGACACAGTTCAAATCCTGAAGTTTCAGGTATGTACTTCTAGTAAAACTGTCTAGTTTTGGTAAAAACTCTTAAAATAGAAAGTGATATTACCAGGAAATTATTAGAAACATGTAAGAAACACTTGAAATACTAGGAAATAGAGCCGTTCTATCTTTATGGCCTTGTTCAATCACCGAGATTAGAGGTAGAAACTGTGAAATGCCAAGAGTACTGATAATGTTTACAATCTGGCAACTTTAGATAGTGTTTTTCCGAAGATAGTGCTTTCAAACATCAAGAATCGCCATTTATAAAGCTCAGTATTAGTGTATAGAACCGATAAATGAAGAGAATACTCTTAATGTTTACAATTGAGGATGAATTGCTTGGAGTTTTCAAAATGACACAGTTTAACATCCTGAGGATTCATGTGTATACTTCTAAGAAAACAGCCAAATTTCAAAAAATCTTAACTACAATGAGAGCCCCGGGGAAATGATTAGAAACATGTAAGAAACACTTGAAATATTAGTAAATAGAGCCGTTCTATTTTTATGGCCTTGTTCAATCACTGAGAATAGAGGTAGAAAGCTGTGTAATGCCGAGGGTACTGATAATGTTTAAAATCTGGCAACTTTAAATGGTGTTTTTTCCTAAGAAGTGCTTACAAACATTAAAAATTGCTGTTTATACAGCTCAGAATTTGTGTATAAAGCTGTTAAATGAAGAGAATTCTGATGATATTAACAACTGAGGCTGAATTGCCTGGCGTTTTCTGAATGACACAGTTCAAACCCTGAAGATTCATGTATACACTTCAAAGAAAACTGTCTAATTTTGGTGAAACTCTTAAAATACACAATGATATTCCCGGGAAATGATTAGAAACGTGTAAGAAACACTTGAAATACTAGTAAATAGAGCAGTTATATCTTTATGGCCTTGTTCAATCACCAAGATTAGAGGTAGTAAGCTTGAAATGCTAAGAGTACTGATAATGTATACAATCCGGCAACTTCAGATGGTGTTTTTTCCAAAGAAAGTGTGTTCAACGTTAAGAATTGCTGTTTATAGAGCTCAGAATTTGTGTATATAGCAGTTAAATGTAGAGAATACTGATTATATTTACAATTGAGGCTGAATTTCACGGAGTTTTCTGAATGACACAGTTCAAATCCTGAAGATTCATGTATATACTTCTATGAAAACTGTCTAGTTTGGTAAAACTATTAAAATTCAAAATGATATTCCCAGGAAATGATTAGAAACATGTAAGAAACGCTTGAAATACTAGTAAATAGAGCCTTACTATCTTTATGGCCTCGGTCAATCACCGAGATTAGAGGTAGAAAGCTGTGAAATCCCAAGAGTACTGGTAATGTTTACAATCGGCAACTTTAGGTGGTGTTTTTCAGAAGAAAGTGCTTACTAACATTAAGAATTGCTGATTATACAGCTCAGAATTTGTGCATAAAGCCGTTCAATGAAGAGAATACTGATTATATTAACAATTGAGGCTGAATTGCCTGGTGATTTCTGAATGACGCACTTCAAATCCTGAAGATTCATGAATATACTTCTAGTAAAACTGTCTAATTTTGGTAAAACTCTCAAAATACACAATGATATTCCCGGGAAATGATTAGAAACATGGAAGAAACATACTTGAAATACTAGTAAATAGAGCCCTTCTACCTATATGGGCTGCATCAATCACCACGATTAGAAGTAGAAGAAGCTGTGAAATGCCAATAGTACTGGTAATGTTTACAATCCGGCAAATTCAGACGTTATTTTTCCGAAGAAAGTGGATTCAAACATTAACCATTGCTGTTTATAGAGCTCAGAATTTGTGTTACATAGCAGTTATATGTAGAGAATACTGATTATATTTACAATGAGGCTGAATTGCCTGGAGTTTTCTGAATGACACAGTTCAAATCCTGAAGTTTCAGTATGTACTTCTAGTAAAACTGTCTAGTTTTGGGTAAAACTCGTTAAAATAGAAAGTGATATTACCAGGAAATTATTAGAAACATGTAAGAAACACTTGAAATACTAGGAAATAGAGCCGTTCTATCTTTATGGCCTTGTTCAATCACCGAGATTAGAGGTAGAAACTGTGAAATGCCAAGAGTACTGATAATGTTTACAATCTGGCAACTTTAGATAGTGTTTTTCCGAAGATAGTGCTTTCAAACATCAAGAATCGCCATTTATAAAGCTCAGTATTAGTGTATAGAACCGATAAATGAAGAGAATACTCTTAATGTTTACAATTGAGGATGAATTGCTTGGAGTTTCAAAATGACACAGTTTAACATCCTGAGGATTCATGTGTATACTTCTAAGAAAACAGCCAAATTTCATAAAAATCTTAAACTACAATGAGAGCCCCGGGAAATTGATTAGAAACATGTAAGAAACACTTGAAATATTAGTAAATAGAGCCGTTCTATTTTTATGGGCCTTGTTCAATCACTGAGAATAGAGGTAGAAAGCTGTGTAATGCCGAGGGTACTGATAATGTTTAAAATCTGGCAACTTTAAATGGTGTTTTTTTCCTAAGAAAGTGCTTACAAACATTAAAAATTGCTGTTTATACAGCTCAGAATTTGTGTATAAAGCTGTTAAATGAAGAGAATTCTGATGATATTAACAACTGAGGCTGAATTGCCTGGCGTTTTCTGAATGACACAGTTCAAACCCTGAAGATTCATGTATACACTTCAAAGAAAACTGTCTAATTTTGGTGAAACTCTTAAAAATACACAATGATATTCCGGGAAATGATTAGAAACGTGTAAGAAACACTTGAAATACTAGTAAATAGAGCAGTTATATCTTTATGGCCTTGTTCAATCACCAAGATTAGAGGTAGTAAGCTTGAAATGCTAAGAGTACTGATAATGTATACAATCCGGCAACTTCAGATGGTGTTTTTCCAAAGAAAGTGTGTTCAACATTAAGAATTGCTGTTTATAGAGCTCAGAATTTGTGTATACAGCAGTTAAATGTAGAGAATACTGATTATATTTACAATTGAGGCTGAATTTTCACGGAGTTTTCTGAATGACACAGTTCAAATCCTGAAGATTCATGTATATACTTCTATGAAAACTGTCTAGTTTGGTAAAACTATTAAAATTCAAAATGATATTCCCAGGAAATGATTAGAAACATGTAAGAAACGCTTGAAATACTAGTAAATAGAGCCTTACTATCTTTATGGCCTCGGTCAATCACCGAGATTAGAGGTAGAAAGCTGTGAAATCCCAAGAGTACTGGTAATGTTTACAATCGGCAACTTTTAGGTGGTGTTTTCAGAAGAAAGTGCTTACTAACATTAAGAATTGCTGATTATACAGCTCAGAATTTGTGCATAAAGCCGTTCAATGAAGAGAATACTGATTATATTAACAATTGAGGCTGAATTGCCTGGTGATTTCTGAATGACGCACTTCAAATCCTGAAGATTCATGAATATACTTCTAGTAAAACTGTCTAATTTTGGTTAAAACTCTCAAAATACACAATGATATTCCCGGGAAATGATTAGAAACATGGAAGAAACACTTGAAATACTAGTAAATAGAGCCCTTCTACCCTATATGGGCTGCATCAATCACCACGATTAGAAGTAGAAAAGCTGTGAAATGCCAATAGTACTGGTAATGTTTACAATCCGGCAAATCAGACGTTATTTTTCCGAAGAAAGTGGATTCAAACATTAACCATTGCTGTTTATAGAGCTCAGAATTTGTGTACATAGCAGTTATATGTAGAGAATACTGATTATATTTACAATTGAGGCTGAATTGCCTGGAGTTTTCTGAATGACACAGTTCAAATCCTGAAGTTTTCAGGTATGTACTTCTAGTAAAACTGTCTAGTTTTGGTAAAACTCTTAAAATAGAAAGTGATATTACCAGGAAATTATTAGAAACATGTAAGAAACACTTGAAATACTAGGAAATAGAGCCGTTCTATCTTTATGGCCTTGTTCAATCACCGAGATTAGAGGTAGAAACTGTGAAATGCCAAGAGTACTGATAATGTTTACAATCTGGCAACTTTAGATAGTGTTTTTCCGAAGATAGGTGCTTTCAAACATCAAGAATCGCCATTTATAAAGCTCAGTATTAGTGTATAGAAACCGATAAATGAAGAGAATACTCCTTAATGTTTACAATTGAGGATGAATTGCTTGGAGTTTTCAAAATGACACAGTTTAACATCCTGAGGATTCATGTGTATACTTCTAAGAAAACAGCCAAATTTCATAAAAATCTTAAACTACAATGAGAGCCCCCGGGAAATGATTAGAAACATGTAAGAAACACTTGAAATATTAGTAAATAGAGCCGTTCTATTTTTATGGCCTTGTTCAATCACTGAGAATAGAGGTAGAAAGCTGTGTAATGCCGAGGGTACTGATAATGTTTAAAATCTGGCAACTTTAAATGGTGTTTTTTCCTAAGAAAGTGCTTACAAACATTAAAAATTGCTGTTTATACAGCTCAGAATTTGTGTATAAAGCTGTTAAATGAAGAGAATTCTGATGATATTAACAACTGAGGCTGAATTGCCTGGCGTTTTTCTGAATGACACAGTTCAAACCCTGAAGATTCATGTATACACTTCAAAGAAAACTGTCTAATTTTGGTGAAACTCTTAAAATACACAATGATATTCCCGGGAAATGATTAGAAACGTGTAAGAAACACTTGAAATACTAGTAAATAGAGCAGTTATATCTTTATGGCCTTGTTCAATCACCAAGATTAGAGGTAGTAAGCTTGAAATGCTAAGAGTACTGATAATGTATACAATCCGGCAACTTCAGATGGTGTTTTTCCAAAGAAAGTGTGTTCAACATTAAGAATTGCTGTTTATAGAGCTCAGAATTTGTGTATACAGCAGTTAAATGTAGAGAATACTGATTATATTTACAATTGAGGCTGAATTTCACGGAGTTTTCTGAATGACACAGTTCAAATCCTGAAGATTCATGTATATACTTCTATGAAAACTGTCTAGTTTGGTAAAACTATTAAAATTCAAAATGATATTCCCAGGAAATGATTAGAAACATGTAAGAAACGCTTGAAATACTAGTAAATAGAGCCTTACTATCTTTATGGCCTCGGTCAATCACCGAGATTAGAGGTAGAAAGCTGTGAAATCCCAAGAGTACTGGTAATGTTTACAATCCGGCAACTTTAGGTGGTGTTTTTCAGAAGAAAGTGCTTACTAACATTAAGAATTGCTGATTATACAGCTCAGAATTTGTGCATAAAGCCGTTCAATGAAGAGAATACTGATTATATTAACAATTGAGGCTGAATTGCCTGGTGATTTCTGAATGACGCACTTCAAATCCTGAAGATTCATGAATATACTTCTAGTAAAACTGTCTAATTTTGGTAAAACTCTCAAAATACACAATGATATTCCCGGGAAATGATTAGAAACATGGAAGAAACACTTGAAATACTAGTAAATAGAGCCCTTCTACCTATATGGGCTGCATCAATCACCACGATTAGAAGTAGAAAGCTGTGAAATGCCAATAGTACTGGTAATGTTTACAATCCGGCAAATTCAGACGTTATTTTTCCGAAGAAAGTGGATTCAAACATTAACCATTGCTGTTTATAGAGCTCAGAATTTGTGTACATAGCAGTTATATGTAGAGAATACTGATTATATTTACAATTGAGGCTGAATTGCCTGGAGTTTTCTGAATGACACAGTTCAAATCCTGAAGTTTCAGGTATGTACTTCTAGTAAAACTGTCTAGTTTTGGTAAAACTCTTAAAATAGAAAGTGATATTACCAGGAAATTATTAGAAACATGTAAGAAACACTTGAAATACTAGGAAATAGAGCCGTTCTATCTTTATGGCCTTGTTCAATCACCGAGATTAGAGGTAGAAACTGTGAAATGCCAAGAGTACTGATAATGTTTACAATCTGGCAACTTTAGATAGTGTTTTTCCGAAGATAGTGCTTTCAAACATCAAGAATCGCCATTTATAAAGCTCAGTATTAGTGTATAGAACCGATAAATGAAGAGAATACTCTTAATGTTTACAATTGAGGATGAATTGCTTGGAGTTTTCAAAATGACACAGTTTAACATCCTGAGGATTCATGTGTATACTTCTAAGAAAACAGCCAAATTTCATAAAAATCTTAAACTACAATGAGAGCCCCGGGAAATGATTAGAAACATGTAAGAAACACTTGAAATATTAGTAAATAGAGCCGTTCTATTTTTATGGCCTTGTTCAATCACTGAGAATAGAGGTAGAAAGCTGTGTAATGCCGAGGGTACTGATAATGTTTAAAATCTGGCAACTTTAAATGGTGTTTTTTCCTAAGAAAGTGCTTACAAACATTAAAAATTGCTGTTTATACAGCTCAGAATTTGTGTATAAAGCTGTTAAATGAAGAGAATTCTGATGATATTAACAACTGAGGCTGAATTGCCTGGCGTTTTCTGAATGACACAGTTCAAACCCTGAAGATTCATGTATACACTTCAAAGAAAACTGTCTAATTTTGGTGAAACTCTTAAAATACACAATGATATTCCCGGGAAATGATTAGAAACGTGTAAGAAACACTTGAAATACTAGTAAATAGAGCAGTTATATCTTTATGGCCTTGTTCAATCACCAAGATTAGAGGTAGTAAGCTTGAAATGCTAAGAGTACTGATAATGTATACAATCCGGCAACTTCAGATGGTGTTTTTCCAAAGAAAGTGTGTTCAACATTAAGAATTGCTGTTTATAGAGCTCAGAATTTGTGTATACAGCAGTTAAATGTAGAGAATACTGATTATATTTACAATTGAGGCTGAATTTCACGGAGTTTTCTGAATGACACAGTTCAAATCCTGAAGATTCATGTATATACTTCTATGAAAACTGTCTAGTTTGGTAAAACTATTAAAATTCAAAATGATATTCCCAGGAAATGATTAGAAACATGTAAGAAACGCTTGAAATACTAGTAAATAGAGCCTTACTATCTTTATGGCCTCGGTCAATCACCGAGATTAGAGGTAGAAAGCTGTGAAATCCCAAGAGTACTGGTAATGTTTACAATCCGGCAACTTTAGGTGGTGTTTTTCAGAAGAAAGTGCTTACTAACATTAAGAATTGCTGATTATACAGCTCAGAATTTGTGCATAAAGCCGTTCAATGAAGAGAATACTGATTATATTAACAATTGAGGCTGAATTGCCTGGTGATTTCTGAATGACGCACTTCAAATCCTGAAGATTCATGAATATACTTCTAGTAAAACTGTCTAATTTTGGTAAAACTCTCAAAATACACAATGATATTCCCGGGAAATGATTAGAAACATGGAAGAAACACTTGAAATACTAGTAAATAGAGCCCTTCTACCTATATGGGCTGCATCAATCACCACGATTAGAAGTAGAAAGCTGTGAAATGCCAATAGTACTGGTAATGTTTACAATCCGGCAAATTCAGACGTTATTTTTCCGAAGAAAGTGGATTCAAACATTAACCATTGCTGTTTATAGAGCTCAGAATTTGTGTACATAGCAGTTATATGTAGAGAATACTGATTATATTTACAATTGAGGCTGAATTGCCTGGAGTTTTCTGAATGACACAGTTCAAATCCTGAAGTTTCAGGTATGTACTTCTAGTAAAACTGTCTAGTTTTGGTAAAACTCTTAAAATAGAAAGTGATATTACCAGGAAATTATTAGAAACATGTAAGAAACACTTGAAATACTAGGAAATAGAGCCGTTCTATCTTTATGGCCTTGTTCAATCACCGAGATTAGAGGTAGAAACTGTGAAATGCCAAGAGTACTGATAATGTTTACAATCTGGCAACTTTAGATAGTGTTTTTCCGAAGATAGTGCTTTCAAACATCAAGAATCGCCATTTATAAAGCTCAGTATTAGTGTATAGAACCGATAAATGAAGAGAATACTCTTAATGTTTACAATTGAGGATGAATTGCTTGGAGTTTTCAAAATGACACAGTTTAACATCCTGAGGATTCATGTGTATACTTCTAAGAAAACAGCCAAATTTCATAAAAATCTTAAACTACAATGAGAGCCCCGGGAAATGATTAGAAACATGTAAGAAACACTTGAAATATTAGTAAATAGAGCCGTTCTATTTTTATGGCCTTGTTCAATCACTGAGAATAGAGGTAGAAAGCTGTGTAATGCCGAGGGTACTGATAATGTTTAAAATCTGGCAACTTTAAATGGTGTTTTTTCCTAAGAAAGTGCTTACAAACATTAAAAATTGCTGTTTATACAGCTCAGAATTTGTGTATAAAGCTGTTAAATGAAGAGAATTCTGATGATATTAACAACTGAGGCTGAATTGCCTGGCGTTTTCTGAATGACACAGTTCAAACCCTGAAGATTCATGTATACACTTCAAAGAAAACTGTCTAATTTTGGTGAAACTCTTAAAATACACAATGATATTCCCGGGAAATGATTAGAAACGTGTAAGAAACACTTGAAATACTAGTAAATAGAGCAGTTATATCTTTATGGCCTTGTTCAATCACCAAGATTAGAGGTAGTAAGCTTGAAATGCTAAGAGTACTGATAATGTATACAATCCGGCAACTTCAGATGGTGTTTTTCCAAAGAAAGTGTGTTCAACATTAAGAATTGCTGTTTATAGAGCTCAGAATTTGTGTATATAGCAGTTAAATGTAGAGAATACTGATTATATTTACAATTGAGGCTGAATTTCACGGAGTTTTCTGAATGACACAGTTCAAATCCTGAAGATTCATGTATATACTTCTATGAAAACTGTCTAGTTTGGTAAAACTATTAAAATTCAAAATGATATTCCCAGGAAATGATTAGAAACATGTAAGAAACGCTTGAAATACTAGTAAATAGAGCCTTACTATCTTTATGGCCTCGGTCAATCACCGAGATTAGAGGTAGAAAGCTGTGAAATCCCAAGAGTACTGGTAATGTTTACAATCCGGCAACTTTAGGTGGTGTTTTTCAGAAGAAAGTGCTTACTAACATTAAGAATTGCTGATTATACAGCTCAGAATTTGTGCATAAAGCCGTTCAATGAAGAGAATACTGATTATATTAACAATTGAGGCTGAATTGCCTGGTGATTTCTGAATGACGCACTTCAAATCCTGAAGATTCATGAATATACTTCTAGTAAAACTGTCTAATTTTGGTAAAACTCTCAAAATACACAATGATATTCCCGGGAAATGATTAGAAACATGGAAGAAACCCTTGAAATACTAGTAAATAGAGCCCTTCTACCTATATGGGCTGCATCAATCACCACGATTAGAAGTAGAAAGCTGTGAAATGCCAATAGTACTGATAATGTTTACAATCCGGCAAATTCAGACGTTATTTTTCCGAAGAAAGTGGATTCAAACATTAACCATTGCTGTTTATAGAGCTCAGAATTTGTGTACATAGCAGTTATATGTAGAGAATACTGATTATATTTACAATTGAGGCTGAATTGCCTGGAGTTTTCTGAATGACACAGTTCAAATCCTGAAGTTTCAGGTATGTACTTCTAGTAAAACTGTCTAGTTTTGGTAAAACTCTTAAAATAGAAAGTGATATTACCAGGAAATTATTAGAAACATGTAAGAAACACTTGAAAATACTAGGAAATAGAGCCGTTCTATCTTTATGGCCTTGTTCAATCACCGAGATTAGAGGTAGAAACTGTGAAATGCCAAGAGTACTGATAATGTTTACAATCTGGCAACTTTAGATAGTGTTTTTCCGAAGATAGTGCTTTCAAACATCAAGAATCGCCATTTATAAAGCTCAGTATTAGTGTATAGAACCGATAAATGAAGAGAATACTCTTAATGTTTACAATTGAGGATGAATTGCTTGGAGTTTTCAAAATGACACAGTTTAACATCCTGAGGATTCATGTGTATACTTCTAAGAAAACAGCCAAATTTCATAAAAATCTTAAACTACAATGAGAGCCCCGGGAAATGATTAGAAACATGTAAGAAACACTTGAAATATTAGTAAATAGAGCCGTTCTATTTTTATGGCCTTGTTCAATCACTGAGAATAGAGGTAGAAAGCTGTGTAATGCCGAGGGTACTGATAATGTTTAAAATCTGGCAACTTTAAATGGTGTTTTTTCCTAAGAAAGTGCTTACAAACATTAAAAATTGCTGTTTATACAGCTCAGAATTTGTGTATAAAGCTGTTAAATGAAGAGAATTCTGATGATATTAACAACTGAGGCTGAATTGCCTGGCGTTTTCTGAATGACACAGTTCAAACCCTGAAGATTCATGTATACACTTCAAAGAAAACTGTCTAATTTTGGTGAAACTCTTAAAATACACAATGATATTCCCGGGAAATGATTAGAAACGTGTAAGAAACACTTGAAATACTAGTAAATAGAGCAGTTATATCTTTATGGCCTTGTTCAATCACCAAGATTAGAGGTAGTAAGCTTGAAATGCTAAGAGTACTGATAATGTATACAATCCGGCAACTTCAGATGGTGTTTTTCCAAAGAAAGTGTGTTCAACATTAAGAATTGCTGTTTATAGAGCTCAGAATTTGTGTATACAGCAGTTAAATGTAGAGAATACTGATTATATTTACAATTGAGGCTGAATTTCACGGAGTTTTCTGAATGACACAGTTCAAATCCTGAAGATTCATGTATATACTTCTATGAAAACTGTCTAGTTTGGTAAAACTATTAAAATTCAAAATGATATTCCCAGGAAATGATTAGAAACATGTAAGAAACGCTTGAAATACTAGTAAATAGAGCCTTACTATCTTTATGGCCTCGGTCAATCACCGAGATTAGAGGTAGAAAGCTGTGAAATCCCAAGAGTACTGGTAATGTTTACAATCCGGCAACTTTAGGTGGTGTTTTTCAGAAGAAAGTGCTTACTAACATTAAGAATTGCTGATTATACAGCTCAGAATTTGTGCATAAAGCCGTTCAATGAAGAGAATACTGATTATATTAACAATTGAGGCTGAATTGCCTGGTGATTTCTGAATGACGCACTTCAAATCCTGAAGATTCATGAATATACTTCTAGTAAAACTGTCTAATTTTGGTAAAACTCTCAAAATACACAATGATATTCCCGGGAAATGATTAGAAACATGGAAGAAACACTTGAAATACTAGTAAATAGAGCCCTTCTACCTATATGGGCTGCATCAATCACCACGATTAGAAGTAGAAAGCTGTGAAATGCCAATAGTACTGGTAATGTTTACAATCCGGCAAATTCAGACGTTATTTTTCCGAAGAAAGTGGATTCAAACATTAACCATTGCTGTTTATAGAGCTCAGAATTTGTGTACATAGCAGTTATATGTAGAGAATACTGATTATATTTACAATTGAGGCTGAATTGCCTGGAGTTTTCTGAATGACACAGTTCAAATCCTGAAGTTTCAGGTATGTACTTCTAGTAAAACTGTCTAGTTTTGGTAAAACTCTTAAAATAGAAAGTGATATTACCAGGAAATTATTAGAAACATGTAAGAAACACTTGAAATACTAGGAAATAGAGCCGTTCTATCTTTATGGCCTTGTTCAATCACCGAGATTAGAGGTAGAAACTGTGAAATGCCAAGAGTACTGATAATGTTTACAATCTGGCAACTTTAGATAGTGTTTTTCCGAAGATAGTGCTTTCAAACATCAAGAATCGCCATTTATAAAGCTCAGTATTAGTGTATAGAACCGATAAATGAAGAGAATACTCTTAATGTTTACAATTGAGGATGAATTGCTTGGAGTTTTCAAAATGACACAGTTTAACATCCTGAGGATTCATGTGTATACTTCTAAGAAAACAGCCAAATTTCATAAAAATCTTAAACTACAATGAGAGCCCCGGGAAATGATTAGAAACATGTAAGAAACACTTGAAATATTAGTAAATAGAGCCGTTCTATTTTTATGGCCTTGTTCAATCACTGAGAATAGAGGTAGAAAGCTGTGTAATGCCGAGGGTACTGATAATGTTTAAAATCTGGCAACTTTAAATGGTGTTTTTTCCTAAGAAAGTGCTTACAAACATTAAAAATTGCTGTTTATACAGCTCAGAATTTGTGTATAAAGCTGTTAAATGAAGAGAATTCTGATGATATTAACAACTGAGGCTGAATTGCCTGGCGTTTTCTGAATGACACAGTTCAAACCCTGAAGATTCATGTATACACTTCAAAGAAAACTGTCTAATTTTGGTGAAACTCTTAAAATACACAATGATATTCCCGGGAAATGATTAGAAACGTGTAAGAAACACTTGAAATACTAGTAAATAGAGCAGTTATATCTTTATGGCCTTGTTCAATCACCAAGATTAGAGGTAGTAAGCTTGAAATGCTAAGAGTACTGATAATGTATACAATCCGGCAACTTCAGATGGTGTTTTTCCAAAGAAAGTGTGTTCAACATTAAGAATTGCTGTTTATAGAGCTCAGAATTTGTGTATATAGCAGTTAAATGTAGAGAATACTGATTATATTTACAATTGAGGCTGAATTTCACGGAGTTTTCTGAATGACACAGTTCAAATCCTGAAGATTCATGTATATACTTCTATGAAAACTGTCTAGTTTGGTAAAACTATTAAAATTCAAAATGATATTCCCAGGAAATGATTAGAAACATGTAAGAAACGCTTGAAATACTAGTAAATAGAGCCTTACTATCTTTATGGCCTCGGTCAATCACCGAGATTAGAGGTAGAAAGCTGTGAAATCCCAAGAGTACTGGTAATGTTTACAATCCGGCAACTTTAGGTGGTGTTTTTCAGAAGAAAGTGCTTACTAACATTAAGAATTGCTGATTATACAGCTCAGAATTTGTGCATAAAGCCGTTCAATGAAGAGAATACTGATTATATTAACAATTGAGGCTGAATTGCCTGGTGATTTCTGAATGACGCACTTCAAATCCTGAAGATTCATGAATATACTTCTAGTAAAACTGTCTAATTTTGGTAAAACTCTCAAAATACACAATGATATTCCCGGGAAATGATTAGAAACATGGAAGAAACACTTGAAATACTAGTAAATAGAGCCCTTCTACCTATATGGGCTGCATCAATCACCACGATTAGAAGTAGAAAGCTGTGAAATGCCAATAGTACTGGTAATGTTTACAATCCGGCAAATTCAGACGTTATTTTTCCGAAGAAAGTGGATTCAAACATTAACCATTGCTGTTTATAGAGCTCAGAATTTGTGTACATAGCAGTTATATGTAGAGAATACTGATTATATTTACAATTGAGGCTGAATTGCCTGGAGTTTTCTGAATGACACAGTTCAAATCCTGAAGTTTCAGGTATGTACTTCTAGTAAAACTGTCTAGTTTTGGTAAAACTCTTAAAATAGAAAGTGATATTACCAGGAAATTATTAGAAACATGTAAGAAACACTTGAAATACTAGGAAATAGAGCCGTTCTATCTTTATGGCCTTGTTCAATCACCGAGATTAGAGGTAGAAACTGTGAAATGCCAAGAGTACTGAAAATGTTTACAATCTGGCAACTTTAGATAGTGTTTTTCCGAAGATAGTGCTTTCAAACATCAAGAATCGCCATTTATAAAGCTCAGTATTAGTGTATAGAACCGATAAATGAAGAGAATACTCTTAATGTTTACAATTGAGGATGAATTGCTTGGAGTTTTCAAAATGACACAGTTTAACATCCTGAGGATTCATGTGTATACTTCTAAGAAAACAGCCAAATTTCATAAAAATCTTAAACTACAATGAGAGCCCCGGGAAATGATTAGAAACATGTAAGAAACACTTGAAATATTAGTAAATAGAGCCGTTCTATTTTTATGGCCTTGTTCAATCACTGAGAATAGAGGTAGAAAGCTGTGTAATGCCGAGGGTACTGATAATGTTTAAAATCTGGCAACTTTAAATGGTGTTTTTTCCTAAGAAAGTGCTTACAAACATTAAAAATTGCTGTTTATACAGCTCAGAATTTGTGTATAAAGCTGTTAAATGAAGAGAATTCTCATGATATTAACAACTGAGGCTGAATTGCCTGGCGTTTTCTGAATGACACAGTTCAAACCCTGAAGATTCATGTATACACTTCAAAGAAAACTGTCTAATTTTGGTGAAACTCTTAAAATACACAATGATATTCCCGGGAAATGATTAGAAACGTGTAAGAAACACTTGAAATACTAGTAAATAGAGCAGTTATATCTTTATGGCCTTGTTCAATCACCAAGATTAGAGGTAGTAAGCTTGAAATGCTAAGAGTACTGATAATGTATACAATCCGGCAACTTCAGATGGTGTTTTTCCAAAGAAAGTGTGTTCAACGTTAAGAATTGCTGTTTATAGAGCTCAGAATTTGTGTATACAGCAGTTAAATGTAGAGAATACTGATTATATTTACAATTGAGGCTGAATTTCACGGAGTTTTCTGAATGACACAGTTCAAATCCTGAAGATTCATGTATATACTTCTATGAAAACTGTCTAGTTTGGTAAAACTATTAAAATTCAAAATGATATTCCCAGGAAATGATTAGAAACATGTAAGAAACGCTTGAAATACTAGTAAATAGAGCCTTACTATCTTTATGGCCTCGGTCAATCACCGAGATTAGAGGTAGAAAGCTGTGAAATCCCAAGAGTACTGGTAATGTTTACAATCCGGCAACTTTAGGTGGTGTTTTTCAGAAGAAAGTGCTTACTAACATTAAGAATTGCTGATTATACAGCTCAGAATTTGTGCATAAAGCCGTTCAATGAAGAGAATACTGATTATATTAACAATTGAGGCTGAATTGCCTGGTGATTTCTGAATGACGCACTTCAAATCCTGAAGATTCATGAATATACTTCTAGTAAAACTGTCTAATTTTGGTAAAACTCTCAAAATACACAATGATATTCCCGGGAAATGATTAGAAACATGGAAGAAACACTTGAAATACTAGTAAATAGAGCCCTTCTACCTATATGGGCTGCATCAATCACCACGATTAGAAGTAGAAAGCTGTGAAATGCCAATAGTACTGGTAATGTTTACAATCCGGCAAATTCAGACGTTATTTTTCCGAAGAAAGTGGATTCAAACATTAACCATTGCTGTTTATAGAGCTCAGAATTTGTGTACATAGCAGTTATATGTAGAGAATACTGATTATATTTACAATTGAGGCTGAATTGCCTGGAGTTTTCTGAATGACACAGTTCAAATCCTGAAGTTTCAGGTATGTACTTCTAGTAAAACTGTCTAGTTTTGGTAAAACTCTTAAAATAGAAAGTGATATTACCAGGAAATTATTAGAAACATGTAAGAAACACTTGAAATACTAGGAAATAGAGCCGTTCTATCTTTATGGCCTTGTTCAATCACCGAGATTAGAGGTAGAAACTGTGAAATGCCAAGAGTACTGATAATGTTTACAATCTGGCAACTTTAGATAGTGTTTTTCCGAAGATAGTGCTTTCAAACATCAAGAATCGCCATTTATAAAGCTCAGTATTAGTGTATAGAACCGATAAATGAAGAGAATACTCTTAATGTTTACAATTGAGGATGAATTGCTTGGAGTTTTCAAAATGACACAGTTTAACATCCTGAGGATTCATGTGTATACTTCTAAGAAAACAGCCAAATTTCATAAAAATCTTAAACTACAATGAGAGCCCCGGGAAATGATTAGAAACATGTAAGAAACACTTGAAATATTAGTAAATAGAGCCGTTCTATTTTTATGGCCTTGTTCAATCACTGAGAATAGAGGTAGAAAGCTGTGTAATGCCGAGGGTACTGATAATGTTTAAAATCTGGCAACTTTAAATGGTGTTTTTTCCTAAGAAAGTGCTTACAAACATTAAAAATTGCTGTTTATACAGCTCAGAATTTGTGTATAAAGCTGTTAAATGAAGAGAATTCTGATGATATTAACAACTGAGGCTGAATTGCCTGGCGTTTTCTGAATGACACAGTTCAAACCCTGAAGATTCATGTATACACTTCAAAGAAAACTGTCTAATTTTGGTGAAACTCTTAAAATACACAATGATATTCCCGGGAAATGATTAGAAACGTGTAAGAAACACTTGAAATACTAGTAAATAGAGCAGTTATATCTTTATGGCCTTGTTCAATCACCAAGATTAGAGGTAGTAAGCTTGAAACGCTAAGAGTACTGATAATGTATACAATCCGGCAACTTCAGATGGTGTTTTTCCAAAGAAAGTGTGTTCAACGTTAAGAATTGCTGTTTATAGAGCTCAGAATTTGTGTATACAGCAGTTAAATGTAGAGAATACTGATTATATTTACAATTGAGGCTGAATTTCACGGAGTTTTCTGAATGACACAGTTCAAATCCTGAAGATTCATGTATATACTTCTATGAAAACTGTCTAGTTTGGTAAAACTATTAAAATTCAAAATGATATTCCCAGGAAATGATTAGAAACATGTAAGAAACGCTTGAAATACTAGTAAATAGAGCCTTACTATCTTTATGGCCTCGGTCAATCACCGAGATTAGAGGTAGAAAGCTGTGAAATCCCAAGAGTACTGGTAATGTTTACAATCCGGCAACTTTAGGTGGTGTTTTTCAGAAGAAAGTGCTTACTAACATTAAGAATTGCTGATTATACAGCTCAGAATCTGTGCATAAAGCCGTTCAATGAAGAGAATACTGATTATATTAACAATTGAGGCTGAATTGCCTGGTGATTTCTGAATGACGCACTTCAAATCCTGAAGATTCATGAATATACTTCTAGTAAAACTGTCTAATTTTGGTAAAACTCTCAAAATACACAATGATATTCCCGGGAAATGATTAGAAACATGGAAGAAACACTTGAAATACTAGTAAATAGAGCCCTTCTACCTATATGGGCTGCATCAATCACCACGATTAGAAGTAGAAAGCTGTGAAATGCCAATAGTACTGGTAATGTTTACAATCCGGCAAATTCAGACGTTATTTTTCCGAAGAAAGTGGATTCAAACATTAACCATTGCTGTTTATAGAGCTCAGAATTTGTGTACATAGCAGTTATATGTAGAGAATACTGATTATATTTACAATTGAGGCTGAATTGCCTGGAGTTTTCTGAATGACACAGTTCAAATCCTGAAGTTTCAGGTATGTACTTCTAGTAAAACTGTCTAGTTTTGGTAAAACTCTTAAAATAGAAAGTGATATTACCAGGAAATTATTAGAAACATGTAAGAAACACTTGAAATACTAGGAAATAGAGCCGTTCTATCTTTATGGCCTTGTTCAATCACCGAGATTAGAGGTAGAAACTGTGAAATGCCAAGAGTACTGATAATGTTTACAATCTGGCAACTTTAGATAGTGTTTTTCCGAAGATAGTGCTTTCAAACATCAAGAATCGCCATTTATAAAGCTCAGTATTAGTGTATAGAACCGATAAATGAAGAGAATACTCTTAATGTTTACAATTGAGGATGAATTGCTTGGAGTTTTCAAAATGACACAGTTTAACATCCTGAGGATTCATGTGTATACTTCTAAGAAAACAGCCAAATTTCATAAAAATCTTAAACTACAATGAGAGCCCCGGGAAATGATTAGAAACATGTAAGAAACACTTGAAATATTAGTAAATAGAGCCGTTCTATTTTTATGGCCTTGTTCAATCACTGAGAATAGAGGTAGAAAGCTGTGTAATGCCGAGGGTACTGATAATGTTTAAAATCTGGCAACTTTAAATGGTGTTTTTTCCTAAGAAAGTGCTTACAAACATTAAAAATTGCTGTTTATACAGCTCAGAATTTGTGTATAAAGCTGTTAAATGAAGAGAATTCTGATGATATTAACAACTGAGGCTGAATTGCCTGGCGTTTTCTGAATGACACAGTTCAAACCCTGAAGATTCATGTATACACTTCAAAGAAAACTGTCTAATTTTGGTGAAACTCTTAAAATACACAATGATATTCCCGGGAAATGATTAGAAACGTGTAAGAAACACTTGAAATACTAGTAAATAGAGCAGTTATATCTTTATGGCCTTGTTCAATCACCAAGATTAGAGGTAGTAAGCTTGAAACGCTAAGAGTACTGATAATGTATACAATCCGGCAACTTCAGATGGTGTTTTTCCAAAGAAAGTGTGTTCAACATTAAGAATTGCTGTTTATAGAGCTCAGAATTTGTGTATACAGCAGTTAAATGTAGAGAATACTGATTATATTTACAATTGAGGCTGAATTTCACGGAGTTTTCTGAATGACACAGTTCAAATCCTGAAGATTCATGTATATACTTCTATGAAAACTGTCTAGTTTGGTAAAACTATTAAAATTCAAAATGATATTCCCAGGAAATGATTAGAAACATGTAAGAAACGCTTGAAATACTAGTAAATAGAGCCTTACTATCTTTATGGCCTCGGTCAATCACCGAGATTAGAGGTAGAAAGCTGTGAAATCCCAAGAGTACTGGTAATGTTTACAATCCGGCAACTTTAGGTGGTGTTTTTCAGAAGAAAGTGCTTACTAACATTAAGAATTGCTGATTATACAGCTCAGAATTTGTGCATAAAGCCGTTCAATGAAGAGAATACTGATTATATTAACAATTGAGGCTGAATTGCCTGGTGATTTCTGAATGACGCACTTCAAATCCTGAAGATTCATGAATATACTTCTAGTAAAACTGTCTAATTTTGGTAAAACTCTCAAAATACACAATGATATTCCCGGGAAATGATTAGAAACATGGAAGAAACACTTGAAATACTAGTAAATAGAGCCCTTCTACCTATATGGGCTGCATCAATCACCCCGATTAGAAGTAGAAAGCTGTGAAATGCCAATAGTACTGGTAATGTTTACAATCCGGCAAATTCAGACGTTATTTTTCCGAAGAAAGTGGATTCAAACATTAACCATTGCTGTTTATAGAGCTCAGAATTTGTGTACATAGCAGTTATATGTAGAGAATACTGATTATATTTACAATTGAGGCTGAATTGCCTGGAGTTTTCTGAATGACACAGTTCAAATCCTGTAGTTTCAGGTATGTACTTCTAGTAAAACTGTCTAGTTTTGGTAAAACTCTTAAAATAGAAAGTGATATTACCAGGAAATTATTAGAAACATGTAAGAAACACTTGAAATACTAGGAAATAGAGCCGTTCTATCTTTATGGCCTTGTTCAATCACCGAGATTAGAGGTAGAAACTGTGAAATGCCAAGAGTACTGATAATGTTTACAATCTGGCAACTTTAGATAGTGTTTTTCCGAAGATAGTGCTTTCAAACATCAAGAATCGCCATTTATAAAGCTCAGTATTAGTGTATAGAACCGATAAATGAAGAGAATACTCTTAATGTTTACAATTGAGGATGAATTGCTTGGAGTTTTCAAAATGACACAGTTTAACATCCTGAGGATTCATGTGTATACTTCTAAGAAAACAGCCAAATTTCATAAAAATCTTAAACTACAATGAGAGCCCCGGGAAATGATTAGAAACATGTAAGAAACACTTGAAATATTAGTAAATAGAGCCGTTCTATTTTTATGGCCTTGTTCAATCACTGAGAATAGAGGTAGAAAGCTGTGTAATGCCGAGGGTACTGATAATGTTTAAAATCTGGCAACTTTAAATGGTGTTTTTTCCTAAGAAAGTGCTTACAAACATTAAAAATTGCTGTTTATACAGCTCAGAATTTGTGTATAAAGCTGTTAAATGAAGAGAATTCTGATGATATTAACAACTGAGGCTGAATTGCCTGGCGTTTTCTGAATGACACAGTTCAAACCCTGAAGATTCATGTATACACTTCAAAGAAAACTGTCTAATTTTGGTGAAACTCTTAAAATACACAATGATATTCCCGGGAAATGATTAGAAACGTGTAAGAAACACTTGAAATACTAGTAAATAGAGCAGTTATATCTTTATGGCCTTGTTCAATCACCAAGATTAGAGGTAGTAAGCTTGAAACGCTAAGAGTACTGATAATGTATACAATCCGGCAACTTCAGATGGTGTTTTTCCAAAGAAAGTGTGTTCAACGTTAAGAATTGCTGTTTATAGAGCTCAGAATTTGTGTATACAGCAGTTAAATGTAGAGAATACTGATTATATTTACAATTGAGGCTGAATTTCACGGAGTTTTCTGAATGACACAGTTCAAATCCTGAAGATTCATGTATATACTTCTATGAAAACTGTCTAGTTTGGTAAAACTATTAAAATTCAAAATGATATTCCCAGGAAATGATTAGAAACATGTAAGAAACGCTTGAAATACTAGTAAATAGAGCCTTACTATCTTTATGGCCTCGGTCAATCACCGAGATTAGAGGTAGAAAGCTGTGAAATCCCAAGAGTACTGGTAATGTTTACAATCCGGCAACTTTAGGTGGTGTTTTTCAGAAGAAAGTGCTTACTAACATTAAGAATTGCTGATTATACAGCTCAGAATCTGTGCATAAAGCCGTTCAATGAAGAGAATACTGATTATATTAACAATTGAGGCTGAATTGCCTGGTGATTTCTGAATGACGCACTTCAAATCCTGAAGATTCATGAATATACTTCTAGTAAAACTGTCTAATTTTGGTAAAACTCTCAAAATACACAATGATATTCCCGGGAAATGATTAGAAACATGGAAGAAACACTTGAAATACTAGTAAATAGAGCCCTTCTACCTATATGGGCTGCATCAATCACCACGATTAGAAGTAGAAAGCTGTGAAATGCCAATAGTACTGGTAATGTTTACAATCCGGCAAATTCAGACGTTATTTTTCCGAAGAAAGTGGATTCAAACATTAACCATTGCTGTTTATAGAGCTCAGAATTTGTGTACATAGCAGTTATATGTAGAGAATACTGATTATATTTACAATTGAGGCTGAATTGCCTGGAGTTTTCTGAATGACACAGTTCAAATCCTGAAGTTTCAGGTATGTACTTCTAGTAAAACTGTCTAGTTTTGGTAAAACTCTTAAAATAGAAAGTGATATTACCAGGAAATTATTAGAAACATGTAAGAAACACTTGAAATACTAGGAAATAGAGCCGTTCTATCTTTATGGCCTTGTTCAATCACCGAGATTAGAGGTAGAAACTGTGAAATGCCAAGAGTACTGATAATGTTTACAATCTGGCAACTTTAGATAGTGTTTTTCCGAAGATAGTGCTTTCAAACATCAAGAATCGCCATTTATAAAGCTCAGTATTAGTGTATAGAACCGATAAATGAAGAGAATACTCTTAATGTTTACAATTGAGGATGAATTGCTTGGAGTTTTCAAAATGACACAGTTTAACATCCTGAGGATTCATGTGTATACTTCTAAGAAAACAGCCAAATTTCATAAAAATCTTAAACTACAATGAGAGCCCCGGGAAATGATTAGAAACATGTAAGAAACACTTGAAATATTAGTAAATAGAGCCGTTCTATTTTTATGGCCTTGTTCAATCACTGAGAATAGAGGTAGAAAGCTGTGTAATGCCGAGGGTACTGATAATGTTTAAAATCTGGCAACTTTAAATGGTGTTTTTTCCTAAGAAAGTGCTTACAAACATTAAAAATTGCTGTTTATACAGCTCAGAATTTGTGTATAAAGCTGTTAAATGAAGAGAATTCTGATGATATTAACAACTGAGGCTGAATTGCCTGGCGTTTTCTGAATGACACAGTTCAAACCCTGAAGATTCATGTATACACTTCAAAGAAAACTGTCTAATTTTGGTGAAACTCTTAAAATACACAATGATATTCCCGGGAAATGATTAGAAACGTGTAAGAAACACTTGAAATACTAGTAAATAGAGCAGTTATATCTTTATGGCCTTGTTCAATCACCAAGATTAGAGGTAGTAAGCTTGAAACGCTAAGAGTACTGATAATGTATACAATCCGGCAACTTCAGATGGTGTTTTTCCAAAGAAAGTGTGTTCAACATTAAGAATTGCTGTTTATAGAGCTCAGAATTTGTGTATATAGCAGTTAAATGTAGAGAATACTGATTATATTTACAATTGAGGCTGAATTTCACGGAGTTTTCTGAATGACACAGTTCAAATCCTGAAGATTCATGTATATACTTCTATGAAAACTGTCTAGTTTGGTAAAACTATTAAAATTCAAAATGATATTCCCAGGAAATGATTAGAAACATGTAAGAAACGCTTGAAATACTAGTAAATAGAGCCTTACTATCTTTATGGCCTCGGTCAATCACCGAGATTAGAGGTAGAAAGCTGTGAAATCCCAAGAGTACTGGTAATGTTTACAATCCGGCAACTTTAGGTGGTGTTTTTCAGAAGAAAGTGCTTACTAACATTAAGAATTGCTGATTATACAGCTCAGAATTTGTGCATAAAGCCGTTCAATGAAGAGAATACTGATTATATTAACAATTGAGGCTGAATTGCCTGGTGATTTCTGAATGACGCACTTCAAATCCTGAAGATTCATGAATATACTTCTAGTAAAACTGTCTAATTTTGGTAAAACTCTCAAAATACACAATGATATTCCCGGGAAATGATTAGAAACATGGAAGAAACACTTGAAATACTAGTAAATAGAGCCCTTCTACCTATATGGGCTGCATCAATCACCCCGATTAGAAGTAGAAAGCTGTGAAATGCCAATAGTACTGGTAATGTTTACAATCCGGCAAATTCAGACGTTATTTTTCCGAAGAAAGTGGATTCAAACATTAACCATTGCTGTTTATAGAGCTCAGAATTTGTGTACATAGCAGTTATATGTAGAGAATACTGATTATATTTACAATTGAGGCTGAATTGCCTGGAGTTTTCTGAATGACACAGTTCAAATCCTGAAGTTTCAGGTATGTACTTCTAGTAAAACTGTCTAGTTTTGGTAAAACTCTTAAAATAGAAAGTGATATTACCAGGAAATTATTAGAAACATGTAAGAAACACTTGAAATACTAGGAAATAGAGCCGTTCTATCTTTATGGCCTTGTTCAATCACCGAGATTAGAGGTAGAAACTGTGAAATGCCAAGAGTACTGATAATGTTTACAATCTGGCAACTTTAGATAGTGTTTTTCCGAAGATAGTGCTTTCAAACATCAAGAATCGCCATTTATAAAGCTCAGTATTAGTGTATAGAAACGATAAATGAAGAGAATACTCTTAATGTTTACAATTGAGGATGAATTGCTTGGAGTTTTCAAAATGACACAGTTTAACATCCTGAGGATTCATGTGTATACTTCTAAGAAAACAGCCAAATTTCATAAAAATCTTAAACTACAATGAGAGCCCCGGGAAATGATTAGAAACATGTAAGAAACACTTGAAATATTAGTAAATAGAGCCGTTCTATTTTTATGGCCTTGTTCAATCACTGAGAATAGAGGTAGAAAGCTGTGTAATGCCGAGGGTACTGATAATGTTTAAAATCTGGCAACTTTAAATGGTGTTTTTTCCTAAGAAAGTGCTTACAAACATTAAAAATTGCTGTTTATACAGCTCAGAATTTGTGTATAAAGCTGTTAAATGAAGAGAATTCTGATGATATTAACAACTGAGGCTGAATTGCCTGGCGTTTTCTGAATGACACAGTTCAAACCCTGAAGATTCATGTATACACTTCAAAGAAAACTGTCTAATTTTGGTGAAACTCTTAAAATACACAATGATATTCCCGGGAAATGATTAGAAACGTGTAAGAAACACTTGAAATACTAGTAAATAGAGCAGTTATATCTTTATGGCCTTGTTCAATCACCAAGATTAGAGGTAGTAAGCTTGAAACGCTAAGAGTACTGATAATGTATACAATCCGGCAACTTCAGATGGTGTTTTTCCAAAGAAAGTGTGTTCAACATTAAGAATTGCTGTTTATAGAGCTCAGAATTTGTGTATACAGCAGTTAAATGTAGAGAATACTGATTATATTTACAATTGAGGCTGAATTTCACGGAGTTTTCTGAATGACACAGTTCAAATCCTGAAGATTCATGTATATACTTCTATGAAAACTGTCTAGTTTGGTAAAACTATTAAAATTCAAAATGATATTCCCAGGAAATGATTAGAAACATGTAAGAAACGCTTGAAATACTAGTAAATAGAGCCTTACTATCTTTATGGCCTCGGTCAATCACCGAGATTAGAGGTAGAAAGCTGTGAAATCCCAAGAGTACTGGTAATGTTTACAATCCGGCAACTTTAGGTGGTGTTTTTCAGAAGAAAGTGCTTACTAACATTAAGAATTGCTGATTATACAGCTCAGAATTTGTGCATAAAGCCGTTCAATGAAGAGAATACTGATTATATTAACAATTGAGGCTGAATTGCCTGGTGATTTCTGAATGACGCACTTCAAATCCTGAAGATTCATGAATATACTTCTAGTAAAACTGTCTAATTTTGGTAAAACTCTCAAAATACACAATGATATTCCCGGGAAATGATTAGAAACATGGAAGAAACACTTGAAATACTAGTAAATAGAGCCCTTCTACCTATATGGGCTGCATCAATCACCCCGATTAGAAGTAGAAAGCTGTGAAATGCCAATAGTACTGGTAATGTTTACAATCCGGCAAATTCAGACGTTATTTTTCCGAAGAAAGTGGATTCAAACATTAACCATTGCTGTTTATAGAGCTCAGAATTTGTGTACATAGCAGTTATATGTAGAGAATACTGATTATATTTACAATTGAGGCTGAATTGCCTGGAGTTTTCTGAATGACACAGTTCAAATCCTGAAGTTTCAGGTATGTACTTCTAGTAAAACTGTCTAGTTTTGGTAAAACTCTTAAAATAGAAAGTGATATTACCAGGAAATTATTAGAAACATGTAAGAAACACTTGAAATACTAGGAAATAGAGCCGTTCTATCTTTATGGCCTTGTTCAATCACCGAGATTAGAGGTAGAAACTGTGAAATGCCAAGAGTACTGATAATGTTTACAATCTGGCAACTTTAGATAGTGTTTTTCCGAAGATAGTGCTTTCAAACATCAAGAATCGCCATTTATAAAGCTCAGTATTAGTGTATAGAACCGATAAATGAAGAGAATACTCTTAATGTTTACAATTGAGGATGAATTGCTTGGAGTTTTCAAAATGACACAGTTTAACATCCTGAGGATTCATGTGTATACTTCTAAGAAAACAGCCAAATTTCATAAAAATCTTAAACTACAATGAGAGCCCCGGGAAATGATTAGAAACATGTAAGAAACACTTGAAATATTAGTAAATAGAGCCGTTCTATTTTTATGGCCTTGTTCAATCACTGAGAATAGAGGTAGAAAGCTGTGTAATGCCGAGGGTACTGATAATGTTTAAAATCTGGCAACTTTAAATGGTGTTTTTTCCTAAGAAAGTGCTTACAAACATTAAAAATTGCTGTTTATACAGCTCAGAATTTGTGTATAAAGCTGTTAAATGAAGAGAATTCTGATGATATTAACAACTGAGGCTGATTTGCCTGGCGTTTTCTGAATGACACAGTTCAAACCCTGAAGATTCATGTATACACTTCAAAGAAAACTGTCTAATTTTGGTGAAACTCTTAAAATACACAATGATATTCCCGGGAAATGATTAGAAACGTGTAAGAAACACTTGAAATACTAGTAAATAGAGCAGTTATATCTTTATGGCCTTGTTCAATCACCAAGATTAGAGGTAGTAAGCTTGAAATGCTAAGAGTACTGATAATGTATACAATCCGGCAACTTCAGATGGTGTTTTTCCAAAGAAAGTGTGTTCAACATTAAGAATTGCTGTTTATAGAGCTCAGAATTTGTGTATACAGCAGTTAAATGTAGAGAATACTGATTATATTTACAATTGAGGCTGAATTTCACGGAGTTTTCTGAATGACACAGTTCAAATCCTGAAGATTCATGTATATACTTCTATGAAAACTGTCTAGTTTGGTAAAACTATTAAAATTCAAAATGATATTCCCAGGAAATGATTAGAAACATGTAAGAAACGCTTGAAATACTAGTAAATAGAGCCTTACTATCTTTATGGCCTCGGTCAATCACCGAGATTAGAGGTAGAAAGCTGTGAAATCCCAAGAGTACTGGTAATGTTTACAATCCGGCAACTTTAGGTGGTGTTTTTCAGAAGAAAGTGCTTACTAACATTAAGAATTGCTGATTATACAGCTCAGAATTTGTGCATAAAGCCGTTCAATGAAGAGAATACTGATTATATTAACAATTGAGGCTGAATTGCCTGGTGATTTCTGAATGACGCACTTCAAATCCTGAAGATTCATGAATATACTTCTAGTAAAACTGTCTAATTTTGGTAAAACTCTCAAAATACACAATGATATTCCCGGGAAATGATTAGAAACATGGAAGAAACACTTGAAATACTAGTAAATAGAGCCCTTCTACCTATATGGGCTGCATCAATCACCACGATTAGAAGTAGAAAGCTGTGAAATGCCAATAGTACTGGTAATGTTTACAATCCGGCAAATTCAGACGTTATTTTTCCGAAGAAAGTGGATTCAAACATTAACCATTGCTGTTTATAGAGCTCAGAATTTGTGTACATAGCAGTTATATGTAGAGAATACTGATTATATTTACAATTGAGGCTGAATTGCCTGGAGTTTTCTGAATGACACAGTTCAAATCCTGAAGTTTCAGGAATGTACTTCTAGTAAAACTGTCTAGTTTTGGTAAAACTCTTAAAATAGAAAGTGATATTACCAGGAAATTATTAGAAACATGTAAGAAACACTTGAAATACTAGGAAATAGAGCCGTTCTATCTTTATGGCCTTGTTCAATCACCGAGATTAGAGGTAGAAACTGTGAAATGCCAAGAGTACTGATAATGTTTACAATCTGGCAACTTTAGATAGTGTTTTTCCGAAGATAGTGCTTTCAAACATCAAGAATCGCCATTTATAAAGCTCAGTATTAGTGTATAGAACCGATAAATGAAGAGAATACTCTTAATGTTTACAATTGAGGATGAATTGCTTGGAGTTTTCAAAATGACACAGTTTAACATCCTGAGGATTCATGTGTATACTTCTAAGAAAACAGCCAAATTTCATAAAAATCTTAAACTACAATGAGAGCCCCGGGAAATGATTAGAAACATGTAAGAAACACTTGAAATATTAGTAAATAGAGCCGTTCTATTTTTATGGCCTTGTTCAATCACTGAGAATAGAGGTAGAAAGCTGTGTAATGCCGAGGGTACTGATAATGTTTAAAATCTGGCAACTTTAAATGGTGTTTTTTCCTAAGAAAGTGCTTACAAACATTAAAAATTGCTGTTTATACAGCTCAGAATTTGTGTATAAAGCTGTTAAATGAAGAGAATTCTGATGATATTAACAACTGAGGCTGAATTGCCTGGCGTTTTCTGAATGACACAGTTCAAACCCTGAAGATTCATGTATACACTTCAAAGAAAACTGTCTAATTTTGGTGAAACTCTTAAAATACACAATGATATTCCCGGGAAATGATTAGAAACGTGTAAGAAACACTTGAAATACTAGTAAATAGAGCAGTTATATCTTTATGGCCTTGTTCAATCACCAAGATTAGAGGTAGTAAGCTTGAAATGCTAAGAGTACTGATAATGTATACAATCCGGCAACTTCAGATGGTGTTTTTCCAAAGAAAGTGTGTTCAACATTAAGAATTGCTGTTTATAGAGCTCAGAATTTGTGTATACAGCAGTTAAATGTAGAGAATACTGATTATATTTACAATTGAGGCTGAATTTCACGGAGTTTTCTGAATGACACAGTTCAAATCCTGAAGATTCATGTATATACTTCTATGAAAACTGTCTAGTTTGGTAAAACTATTAAAATTCAAAATGATATTCCCAGGAAATGATTAGAAACATGTAAGAAACGCTTGAAATACTAGTAAATAGAGCCTTACTATCTTTATGGCCTCGGTCAATCACCGAGATTAGAGGTAGAAAGCTGTGAAATCCCAAGAGTACTGGTAATGTTTACAATCCGGCAACTTTAGGTGGTGTTTTTCAGAAGAAAGTGCTTACTAACATTAAGAATTGCTGATTATACAGCTCAGAATTTGTGCATAAAGCCGTTCAATGAAGAGAATACTGATTATATTAACAATTGAGGCTGAATTGCCTGGTGATTTCTGAATGACGCACTTCAAATCCTGAAGATTCATGAATATACTTCTAGTAAAACTGTCTAATTTTGGTAAAACTCTCAAAATACACAATGATATTCCCGGGAAATGATTAGAAACATGGAAGAAACACTTGAAATACTAGTAAATAGAGCCCTTCTACCTATATGGGCTGCATCAATCACCACGATTAGAAGTAGAAAGCTGTGAAATGCCAATAGTACTGGTAATGTTTACAATCCGGCAAATTCAGACGTTATTTTTCCGAAGAAAGTGGATTCAAACATTAACCATTGCTGTTTATAGAGCTAAGAATTTGTGTACATAGCAGTTATATGTAGAGAATACTGATTATATTTACAATTGAGGCTGAATTGCCTGGAGTTTTCTGAATGACACAGTTCAAATCCTGAAGTTTCAGGAATGTACTTCTAGTAAAACTGTCTAGTTTTGGTAAAACTCTTAAAATAGAAAGTGATATTACCAGGAAATTATTAGAAACATGTAAGAAACACTTGAAATACTAGGAAATAGAGCCGTTCTATCTTTATGGCCTTGTTCAATCACCGAGATTAGAGGTAGAAACTGTGAAATGCCAAGAGTACTGATAATGTTTACAATCTGGCAACTTTAGATAGTGTTTTTCCGAAGATAGTGCTTTCAAACATCAAGAATCGCCATTTATAAAGCTCAGTATTAGTGTATAGAACCGATAAATGAAGAGAATACTCTTAATGTTTACAATTGAGGATGAATTGCTTGGAGTTTTCAAAATGACACAGTTTAACATCCTGAGGATTCATGTGTATACTTCTAAGAAAACAGCCAAATTTCATAAAAATCTTAAACTACAATGAGAGCCCCGGGAAATGATTAGAAACATGTAAGAAACACTTGAAATATTAGTAAATAGAGCCGTTCTATTTTTATGGCCTTGTTCAATCACTGAGAATAGAGGTAGAAAGCTGTGTAATGCCGAGGGTACTGATAATGTTTAAAATCTGGCAACTTTAAATGGTGTTTTTTCCTAAGAAAGTGCTTACAAACATTAAAAATTGCTGTTTATACAGCTCAGAATTTGTGTATAAAGCTGTTAAATGAAGAGAATTCTGATGATATTAACAACTGAGGCTGAATTGCCTGGCGTTTTCTGAATGACACAGTTCAAACCCTGAAGATTCATGTATACACTTCAAAGAAAACTGTCTAATTTTGGTGAAACTCTTAAAATACACAATGATATTCCCGGGAAATGATTAGAAACGTGTAAGAAACACTTGAAATACTAGTAAATAGAGCAGTTATATCTTTATGGCCTTGTTCAATCACCAAGATTAGAGGTAGTAAGCTTGAAATGCTAAGAGTACTGATAATGTATACAATCCGGCAACTTCAGATGGTGTTTTTCCAAAGAAAGTGTGTTCAACATTAAGAATTGCTGTTTATAGAGCTCAGAATTTGTGTATACAGCAGTTAAATGTAGAGAATACTGATTATATTTACAATTGAGGCTGAATTTCACAGAGTTTTCTGAATGACACAGTTCAAATCCTGAAGATTCATGTATATACTTCTATGAAAACTGTCTAGTTTGGTAAAACTATTAAAATTCAAAATGATATTCCCAGGAAATGATTAGAAACATGTAAGAAACGCTTGAAATACTAGTAAATAGAGCCTTACTATCTTTATGGCCTCGGTCAATCACCGAGATTAGAGGTAGAAAGCTGTGAAATCCCAAGAGTACTGGTAATGTTTACAATCCGGCAACTTTAGGTGGTGTTTTTCAGAAGAAAGTGCTTACTAACATTAAGAATTGCTGATTATACAGCTCAGAATTTGTGCATAAAGCCGTTCAATGAAGAGAATACTGATTATATTAACAATTGAGGCTGAATTGCCTGGTGATTTCTGAATGACGCACTTCAAATCCTGAAGATTCATGAATATACTTCTAGTAAAACTGTCTAATTTTGGTAAAACTCTCAAAATACACAATGATATTCCCGGGAAATGATTAGAAACATGGAAGAAACACTTGAAATACTAGTAAATAGAGCCCTTCTACCTATATGGGCTGCATCAATCACCACGATTAGAAGTAGAAAGCTGTGAAATGCCAATAGTACTGATAATGTTTACAATCCGGCAAATTCAGACGTTATTTTTCCGAAGAAAGTGGATTCAAACATTAACCATTGCTGTTTATAGAGCTCAGAATTTGTGTACATAGCAGTTATATGTAGAGAATACTGATTATATTTACAATTGAGGCTGAATTGCCTGGAGTTTTCTGAATGACACAGTTCAAATCCTGAAGTTTCAGGTATGTACTTCTAGTAAAACTGTCTAGTTTTGGTAAAACTCTTAAAATAGAAAGTGATATTACCAGGAAATTATTAGAAACATGTAAGAAACACTTGAAATACTAGGAAATAGAGCCGTTCTATTTTTATGGCCTTGTTCAATCACTGAGAATAGAGGTAGAAAGCTGTGTAATGCCGAGGGTACTGATAATGTTTAAAATCTGGCAACTTTAAATGGTGTTTTTTCCTAAGAAAGTGCTTACAAACATTAAAAATTGCTGTTTATACAGCTCAGAATTTGTGTATAAAGCTGTTAAATGAAGAGAATTCTGATGATATTAACAATTGAGGCTGAATTGCCTGGCGTTTTCTGAATGACACAGTTCAAACCCTGAAGATTCATGTATACACTTCAAAGAAAACTGTCTAATTTTGGTGAAACTCTTAAAATACACAATGATATTCCCGGGAAATGATTAGAAACGTGTAAGAAACACTTGAAATACTAGTAAATAGAGCAGTTATATCTTTATGGCCTTGTTCAATCACCAAGATTAGAGGTAGTAAGCTTGAAATGCTAAGAGTACTGATAATGTATACAATCCGGCAACTTCAGATGGTGTTTTTCCAAAGAAAGTGTGTTCAACATTAAGAATTGCTGTTTATAGAGCTCAGAATTTGTGTATATAGCAGTTAAATGTAGAGAATACTGATTATATTTACAATTGAGGCTGAATTTCACGGAGTTTTCTGAATGACACAGTTCAAATCCTGAAGATTCATGTATATACTTCTATGAAAACTGTCTAGTTTGGTAAAACTATTAAAATTCAAAATGATATTCCCAGGAAATGATTAGAAACATGTAAGAAACGCTTGAAATACTAGTAAATAGAGCCTTACTATCTTTATGGCCTCGGTCAATCACCGAGATTAGAGGTAGAAAGCTGTGAAATCCCAAGAGTACTGGTAATGTTTACAATCCGGCAACTTTAGGTGGTGTTTTTCAGAAGAAAGTGCTTACTAACATTAAGAATTGCTGATTATACAGCTCAGAATTTGTGCATAAAGCCGTTCAATGAAGAGAATACTGATTATATTAACAATTGAGGCTGAATTGCCTGGTGATTTCTGAATGACACACTTCAAATCCTGAAGATTCATGAATATACTTCTAGTAAAACTGTCTAATTTTGGTAAAACTCTCAAAATACACAATGATATTCCCGGGAAATGATTAGAAACATGGAAGAAACCCTTGAAATACTAGTAAATAGAGCCCTTCTACCTATATGGGCTGCATCAATCACCACGATTAGAAGTAGAAAGCTGTGAAATGCCAATAGTACTGATAATGTTTACAATCCGGCAAATTCAGACGTTATTTTTCCGAAGAAAGTGGATTCAAACATTAACCATTGCTGTTTATAGAGCTCAGAATTTGTGTACATAGCAGTTATATGTAGAGAATACTGATTATATTTACAATTGAGGCTGAATTGCCTGGAGTTTTCTGAATGACACAGTTCAAATCCTGAAGTTTCAGGTATGTACTTCTAGTAAAACTGTCTAGTTTTGGTAAAACTCTTAAAATAGAAAGTGATATTACCAGGAAATTATTAGAAACATGTAAGAAACACTTGAAATACTAGGAAATAGAGCCGTTCTATCTTTATGGCCTTGTTCAATCACCGAGATTAGAGGTAGAAACTGTGAAATGCCAAGAGTACTGATAATGTTTACAATCTGGCAACTTTAGATAGTGTTTTTCCGAAGATAGTGCTTTCAAACATCAAGAATCGCCATTTATAAAGCTCAGTATTAGTGTATAGAACCGATAAATGAAGAGAATACTCTTAATGTTTACAATTGAGGATGAATTGCTTGGAGTTTTCAAAATGACACAGTTTAACATCCTGAGGATTCATGTGTATACTTCTAAGAAAACAGCCAAATTTCATAAAAATCTTAAACTACAATGATAGCCCCGGGAAATGATTAGAAACATGTAAGAAACACTTGAAATATTAGTAAATAGAGCCGTTCTATTTTTATGGCCTTGTTCAATCACTGAGAATAGAGGTAGAAAGCTGTGTAATGCCGAGGGTACTGATAATGTTTAAAATCTGGCAACTTTAAATGGTGTTTTTTCCTAAGAAAGTGCTTACAAACATTAAAAATTGCTGTTTATACAGCTCAGAATTTGTGTATAAAGCTGTTAAATGAAGAGAATTCTGATGATATTAACAATTGAGGCTGAATTGCCTGGCGTTTTCTGAATGACACAGTTCAAACCCTGAAGATTCATGTATACACTTCAAAGAAAACTGTCTAATTTTGGTGAAACTCTTAAAATACACAATGATATTCCCGGGAAATGATTAGAAACGTGTAAGAAACACTTGAAATACTAGTAAATAGAGCAGTTATATCTTTATGGCCTTGTTCAATCACCAAGATTAGAGGTAGTAAGCTTGAAATGCTAAGAGTACTGATAATGTATACAATCCGGCAACTTCAGATGGTGTTTTTCCAAAGAAAGTGTGTTCAACATTAAGAATTGCTGTTTATAGAGCTCAGAATTTGTGTATACAGCAGTTAAATGTAGAGAATACTGATTATATTTACAATTGAGGCTGAATTTCACGGAGTTTTCTGAATGACACAGTTCAAATCCTGAAGATTCATGTATATACTTCTATGAAAACTGTCTAGTTTGGTAAAACTATTAAAATTCAAAATGATATTCCCAGGAAATGATTAGAAACATGTAAGAAACGCTTGAAATACTAGTAAATAGAGCCTTACTATCTTTATGGCCTCGGTCAATCACCGAGATTAGAGGTAGAAAGCTGTGAAATCCCAAGAGTACTGGTAATGTTTACAATCCGGCAACTTTAGGTGGTGTTTTTCAGAAGAAAGTGCTTACTAACATTAAGAATTGCTGATTATACAGCTCAGAATTTGTGCATAAAGCCGTTCAATGAAGAGAATACTGATTATATTAACAATTGAGGCTGAATTGCCTGGTGATTTCTGAATGACACACTTCAAATCCTGAAGATTCATGAATATACTTCTAGTAAAACTGTCTAATTTTGGTAAAACTCTCAAAATACACAATGATATTCCCGGGAAATGATTAGAAACATGGAAGAAACACTTGAAATACTAGTAAATAGAGCCCTTCTACCTATATGGGCTGCATCAATCACCACGATTAGAAGTAGAAAGCTGTGAAATGCCAATAGTACTGATAATGTTTACAATCCGGCAAATTCAGACGTTATTTTTCCGAAGAAAGTGGATTCAAACATTAACCATTGCTGTTTATAGAGCTCAGAATTTGTGTACATAGCAGTTATATGTAGAGAATACTGATTATATTTACAATTGAGGCTGAATTGCCTGGAGTTTTCTGAATGACACAGTTCAAATCCTGAAGTTTCAGGTATGTACTTCTAGTAAAACTGTCTAGTTTTGGTAAAACTCTTAAAATAGAAAGTGATATTACCAGGAAATTATTAGAAACATGTAAGAAACACTTGAAATACTAGGAAATAGAGCCGTTCTATTTTTATGGCCTTGTTCAATCACTGAGAATAGAGGTAGAAAGCTGTGTAATGCCGAGGGTACTGATAATGTTTAAAATCTGGCAACTTTAAATGGTGTTTTTTCCTAAGAAAGTGCTTACAAACATTAAAAATTGCTGTTTATACAGCTCAGAATTTGTGTATAAAGCTGTTAAATGAAGAGAATTCTGATGATATTAACAATTGAGGCTGAATTGCCTGGCGTTTTCTGAATGACACAGTTCAAACCCTGAAGATTCATGTATACACTTCAAAGAAAACTGTCTAATTTTGGTGAAACTCTTAAAATACACAATGATATTCCCGGGAAATGATTAGAAACGTGTAAGAAACACTTGAAATACTAGTAAATAGAGCAGTTATATCTTTATGGCCTTGTTCAATCACCAAGATTAGAGGTAGTAAGCTTGAAATGCTAAGAGTACTGATAATGTATACAATCCGGCAACTTCAGATGGTGTTTTTCCAAAGAAAGTGTGTTCAACATTAAGAATTGCTGTTTATAGAGCTCAGAATTTGTGTATACAGCAGTTAAATGTAGAGAATACTGATTATATTTACAATTGAGGCTGAATTTCACGGAGTTTTCTGAATGACACAGTTCAAATCCTGAAGATTCATGTATATACTTCTATGAAAACTGTCTAGTTTGGTAAAACTATTAAAATTCAAAATGATATTCCCAGGAAATGATTAGAAACATGTAAGAAACGCTTGAAATACTAGTAAATAGAGCCTTACTATCTTTATGGCCTCGGTCAATCACCGAGATTAGAGGTAGAAAGCTGTGAAATCCCAAGAGTACTGGTAATGTTTACAATCCGGCAACTTTAGGTGGTGTTTTTCAGAAGAAAGTGCTTACTAACATTAAGAATTGCTGATTATACAGCTCAGAATTTGTGCATAAAGCCGTTCAATGAAGAGAATACTGATTATATTAACAATTGAGGCTGAATTGCCTGGTGATTTCTGAATGACACACTTCAAATCCTGAAGATTCATGAATATACTTCTAGTAAAACTGTCTAATTTTGGTAAAACTCTCAAAATACACAATGATATTCCCGGGAAATGATTAGAAACATGGAAGAAACACTTGAAATACTAGTAAATAGAGCCCTTCTACCTATATGGGCTGCATCAATCACCACGATTAGAAGTAGAAAGCTGTGAAATGCCAATAGTACTGATAATGTTTACAATCCGGCAAATTCAGACGTTATTTTTCCGAAGAAAGTGGATTCAAACATTAACCATTGCTGTTTATAGAGCTCAGAATTTGTGTACATAGCAGTTATATGTAGAGAATACTGATTATATTTACAATTGAGGCTGAATTGCCTGGAGTTTTCTGAATGACACAGTTCAAATCCTGAAGTTTCAGGTATGTACTTCTAGTAAAACTGTCTAGTTTTGGTAAAACTCTTAAAATAGAAAGTGATATTACCAGGAAATTATTAGAAACATGTAAGAAACACTTGAAATACTAGGAAATAGAGCCGTTCTATTTTTATGGCCTTGTTCAATCACTGAGAATAGAGGTAGAAAGCTGTGTAATGCCGAGGGTACTGATAATGTTTAAAATCTGGCAACTTTAAATGGTGTTTTTTCCTAAGAAAGTGCTTACAAACATTAAAAATTGCTGTTTATACAGCTCAGAATTTGTGTATAAAGCTGTTAAATGAAGAGAATTCTGATGATATTAACAATTGAGGCTGAATTGCCTGGCGTTTTCTGAATGACACAGTTCAAACCCTGAAGATTCATGTATACACTTCAAAGAAAACTGTCTAATTTTGGTGAAACTCTTAAAATACACAATGATATTCCCGGGAAATGATTAGAAACGTGTAAGAAACACTTGAAATACTAGTAAATAGAGCAGTTATATCTTTATGGCCTTGTTCAATCACCAAGATTAGAGGTAGTAAGCTTGAAATGCTAAGAGTACTGATAATGTATACAATCCGGCAACTTCAGATGGTGTTTTTCCAAAGAAAGTGTGTTCAACATTAAGAATTGCTGTTTATAGAGCTCAGAATTTGTGTATACAGCAGTTAAATGTAGAGAATACTGATTATATTTACAATTGAGGCTGAATTTCACGGAGTTTTCTGAATGACACAGTTCAAATCCTGAAGATTCATGTATATACTTCTATGAAAACTGTCTAGTTTGGTAAAACTATTAAAATTCAAAATGATATTCCCAGGAAATGATTAGAAACATGTAAGAAACGCTTGAAATACTAGTAAATAGAGCCTTACTATCTTTATGGCCTCGGTCAATCACCGAGATTAGAGGTAGAAAGCTGTGAAATCCCAAGAGTACTGGTAATGTTTACAATCCGGCAACTTTAGGTGGTGTTTTTCAGAAGAAAGTGCTTACTAACATTAAGAATTGCTGATTATACAGCTCAGAATTTGTGCATAAAGCCGTTCAATGAAGAGAATACTGATTATATTAACAATTGAGGCTGAATTGCCTGGTGATTTCTGAATGACACACTTCAAATCCTGAAGATTCATGAATATACTTCTAGTAAAACTGTCTAATTTTGGTAAAACTCTCAAAATACACAATGATATTCCCGGGAAATGATTAGAAACATGGAAGAAACACTTGAAATACTAGTAAATAGAGCCCTTCTACCTATATGGGCTGCATCAATCACCACGATTAGAAGTAGAAAGCTGTGAAATGCCAATAGTACTGATAATGTTTACAATCCGGCAAATTCAGACGTTATTTTTCCGAAGAAAGTGGATTCAAACATTAACCATTGCTGTTTATAGAGCTCAGAATTTGTGTACATAGCAGTTATATGTAGAGAATACTGATTATATTTACAATTGAGGCTGAATTGCCTGGAGTTTTCTGAATGACACAGTTCAAATCCTGAAGTTTCAGGTATGTACTTCTAGTAAAACTGTCTAGTTTTGGTAAAACTCTTAAAATAGAAAGTGATATTACCAGGAAATTATTAGAAACATGTAAGAAACACTTGAAATACTAGGAAATAGAGCCGTTCTATTTTTATGGCCTTGTTCAATCACTGAGAATAGAGGTAGAAAGCTGTGTAATGCCGAGGGTACTGATAATGTTTAAAATCTGGCAACTTTAAATGGTGTTTTTTCCTAAGAAAGTGCTTACAAACATTAAAAATTGCTGTTTATACAGCTCAGAATTTGTGTATAAAGCTGTTAAATGAAGAGAATTCTGATGATATTAACAATTGAGGCTGAATTGCCTGGCGTTTTCTGAATGACACAGTTCAAACCCTGAAGATTCATGTATACACTTCAAAGAAAACTGTCTAATTTTGGTGAAACTCTTAAAATACACAATGATATTCCCGGGAAATGATTAGAAACGTGTAAGAAACACTTGAAATACTAGTAAATAGAGCAGTTATATCTTTATGGCCTTGTTCAATCACCAAGATTAGAGGTAGTAAGCTTGAAATGCTAAGAGTACTGATAATGTATACAATCCGGCAACTTCAGATGGTGTTTTTCCAAAGAAAGTGTGTTCAACATTAAGAATTGCTGTTTATAGAGCTCAGAATTTGTGTATATAGCAGTTAAATGTAGAGAATACTGATTATATTTACAATTGAGGCTGAATTTCACGGAGTTTTCTGAATGACACAGTTCAAATCCTGAAGATTCATGTATATACTTCTATGAAAACTGTCTAGTTTGGTAAAACTATTAAAATTCAAAATGATATTCCCAGGAAATGATTAGAAACATGTAAGAAACGCTTGAAATACTAGTAAATAGAGCCTTACTATCTTTATGGCCTCGGTCAATCACCGAGATTAGAGGTAGAAAGCTGTGAAATCCCAAGAGTACTGGTAATGTTTACAATCCGGCAACTTTAGGTGGTGTTTTTCAGAAGAAAGTGCTTACTAACATTAAGAATTGCTGATTATACAGCTCAGAATTTGTGCATAAAGCCGTTCAATGAAGAGAATACTGATTATATTAACAATTGAGGCTGAATTGCCTGGTGATTTCTGAATGACACACTTCAAATCCTGAAGATTCATGAATATACTTCTAGTAAAACTGTCTAATTTTGGTAAAACTCTCAAAATACACAATGATATTCCCGGGAAATGATTAGAAACATGGAAGAAACACTTGAAATACTAGTAAATAGAGCCCTTCTACCTATATGGGCTGCATCAATCACCACGATTAGAAGTAGAAAGCTGTGAAATGCCAATAGTACTGATAATGTTTACAATCCGGCAAATTCAGACGTTATTTTTCCGAAGAAAGTGGATTCAAACATTAACCATTGCTGTTTATAGAGCTCAGAATTTGTGTACATAGCAGTTATATGTAGAGAATACTGATTATATTTACAATTGAGGCTGAATTGCCTGGAGTTTTCTGAATGACACAGTTCAAATCCTGAAGTTTCAGGTATGTACTTCTAGTAAAACTGTCTAGTTTTGGTAAAACTCTTAAAATAGAAAGTGATATTACCAGGAAATTATTAGAAACATGTAAGAAACACTTGAAATACTAGGAAATAGAGCCGTTCTATCTTTATGGCCTTGTTCAATCACCGAGATTAGAGGTAGAAACTGTGAAATGCCAAGAGTACTGATAATGTTTACAATCTGGCAACTTTAGATAGTGTTTTTCCGAAGATAGTGCTTTCAAACATCAAGAATCGCCATTTATAAAGCTCAGTATTAGTGTATAGAACCGATAAATGAAGAGAATACTCTTAATGTTTACAATTGAGGATGAATTGCTTGGAGTTTTCAAAATGACACAGTTTAACATCCTGAGGATTCATGTGTATACTTCTAAGAAAACAGCCAAATTTCATAAAAATCTTAAACTACAATGATAGCCCCGGGAAATGATTAGAAACATGTAAGAAACACTTGAAATATTAGTAAATAGAGCCGTTCTATTTTTATGGCCTTGTTCAATCACTGAGAATAGAGGTAGAAAGCTGTGTAATGCCGAGGGTACTGATAATGTTTAAAATCTGGCAACTTTAAATGGTGTTTTTTCCTAAGAAAGTGCTTACAAACATTAAAAATTGCTGTTTATACAGCTCAGAATTTGTGTATAAAGCTGTTAAATGAAGAGAATTCTGATGATATTAAGAATTGAGGCTGAATTGCCTGGCGTTTTCTGAATGACACAGTTCAAACCCTGAAGATTCATGTATACACTTCAAAGAAAACTGTCTAATTTTGGTGAAACTCTTAAAATACACAATGATATTCCCGGGAAATGATTAGAAACGTGTAAGAAACACTTGAAATACTAGTAAATAGAGCAGTTATATCTTTATGGCCTTGTTCAATCACCAAGATTAGAGGTAGTAAGCTTGAAATGCTAAGAGTACTGATAATGTATACAATCCGGCAACTTCAGATGGTGTTTTTCCAAAGAAAGTGTGTTCAACATTAAGAATTGCTGTTTATAGAGCTCAGAATTTGTGTATACAGCAGTTAAATGTAGAGAATACTGATTATATTTACAATTGAGGCTGAATTTCACGGAGTTTTCTGAATGACACAGTTCAAATCCTGAAGATTCATGTATATACTTCTATGAAAACTGTCTAGTTTGGTAAAACTATTAAAATTCAAAATGATATTCCCAGGAAATGATTAGAAACATGTAAGAAACGCTTGAAATACTAGTAAATAGAGCCTTACTATCTTTATGGCCTCGGTCAATCACCGAGATTAGAGGTAGAAAGCTGTGAAATCCCAAGAGTACTGGTAATGTTTACAATCCGGCAACTTTAGGTGGTGTTTTTCAGAAGAAAGTGCTTACTAACATTAAGAATTGCTGATTATACAGCTCAGAATTTGTGCATAAAGCCGTTCAATGAAGAGAATACTGATTATATTAACAATTGAGGCTGAATTGCCTGGTGATTTCTGAATGACACACTTCAAATCCTGAAGATTCATGAATATACTTCTAGTAAAACTGTCTAATTTTGGTAAAACTCTCAAAATACACAATGATATTCCCGGGAAATGATTAGAAACATGGAAGAAACACTTGAAATACTAGTAAATAGAGCCCTTCTACCTATATGGGCTGCATCAATCACCACGATTAGAAGTAGAAAGCTGTGAAATGCCAATAGTACTGATAATGTTTACAATCCGGCAAATTCAGACGTTATTTTTCCGAAGAAAGTGGATTCAAACATTAACCATTGCTGTTTATAGAGCTCAGAATTTGTGTACATAGCAGTTATATGTAGAGAATACTGATTATATTTACAATTGAGGCTGAATTGCCTGGAGTTTTCTGAATGACACAGTTCAAATCCTGAAGTTTCAGGTATGTACTTCTAGTAAAACTGTCTAGTTTTGGTAAAACTCTTAAAATAGAAAGTGATATTACCAGGAAATTATTAGAAACATGTAAGAAACACTTGAAATACTAGGAAATAGAGCCGTTCTATCTTTATGGCCTTGTTCAATCACCGAGATTAGAGGTAGAAACTGTGAAATGCCAAGAGTACTGATAATGTTTACAATCTGGCAACTTTAGATAGTGTTTTTCCGAAGATAGTGCTTTCAAACATCAAGAATCGCCATTTATAAAGCTCAGTATTAGTGTATAGAACCGATAAATGAAGAGAATACTCTTAATGTTTACAATTGAGGATGAATTGCTTGGAGTTTTCAAAATGACACAGTTTAACATCCTGAGGATTCATGTGTATACTTCTAAGAAAACAGCCAAATTTCATAAAAATCTTAAACTACAATGATAGCCCCGGGAAATGATTAGAAACATGTAAGAAACACTTGAAATATTAGTAAATAGAGCCGTTCTATTTTTATGGCCTTGTTCAATCACTGAGAATAGAGGTAGAAAGCTGTGTAATGCCGAGGGTACTGATAATGTTTAAAATCTGGCAACTTTAAATGGTGTTTTTTCCTAAGAAAGTGCTTACAAACATTAAAAATTGCTGTTTATACAGCTCAGAATTTGTGTATAAAGCTGTTAAATGAAGAGAATTCTGATGATATTAACAATTGAGGCTGAATTGCCTGGCGTTTTCTGAATGACACAGTTCAAACCCTGAAGATTCATGTATACACTTCAAAGAAAACTGTCTAATTTTGGTGAAACTCTTAAAATACACAATGATATTCCCGGGAAATGATTAGAAACGTGTAAGAAACACTTGAAATACTAGTAAATAGAGCAGTTATATCTTTATGGCCTTGTTCAATCACCAAGATTAGAGGTAGTAAGCTTGAAATGCTAAGAGTACTGATAATGTATACAATCCGGCAACTTCAGATGGTGTTTTTCCAAAGAAAGTGTGTTCAACATTAAGAATTGCTGTTTATAGAGCTCAGAATATGTGTATATAGCAGTTAAATGTAGAGAATACTGATTATATTTACAATTGAGGCTGAATTTCACGGAGTTTTCTGAATGACACAGTTCAAATCCTGAAGATTCATGTATATACTTCTATGAAAACTGTCTAGTTTGGTAAAACTATTAAAATTCAAAATGATATTCCCAGGAAATGATTAGAAACATGTAAGAAACGCTTGAAATACTAGTAAATAGAGCCTTACTATCTTTATGGCCTCGGTCAATCACCGAGATTAGAGGTAGAAAGCTGTGAAATCCCAAGAGTACTGGTAATGTTTACAATCCGGCAACTTTAGGTGGTGTTTTTCAGAAGAAAGTGCTTACTAACATTAAGAATTGCTGATTATACAGCTCAGAATTTGTGCATAAAGCCGTTCAATGAAGAGAATACTGATTATATTAACAATTGAGGCTGAATTGCCTGGTGATTTCTGAATGACACACTTCAAATCCTGAAGATTCATGAATATACTTCTAGTAAAACTGTCTAATTTTGGTAAAACTCTCAAAATACACAATGATATTCCCGGGAAATGATTAGAAACATGGAAGAAACACTTGAAATACTAGTAAATAGAGCCCTTCTACCTATATGGGCTGCATCAATCACCACGATTAGAAGTAGAAAGCTGTGAAATGCCAATAGTACTGATAATGTTTACAATCCGGCAAATTCAGACGTTATTTTTCCGAAGAAAGTGGATTCAAACATTAACCATTGCTGTTTATAGAGCTCAGAATTTGTGTACATAGCAGTTATATGTAGAGAATACTGATTATATTTACAATTGAGGCTGAATTGCCTGGAGTTTTCTGAATGACACAGTTCAAATCCTGAAGTTTCAGGTATGTACTTCTAGTAAAACTGTCTAGTTTTGGTAAAACTCTTAAAATAGAAAGTGATATTACCAGGAAATTATTAGAAACATGTAAGAAACACTTGAAATACTAGGAAATAGAGCCGTTCTATCTTTATGGCCTTGTTCAATCACCGAGATTAGAGGTAGAAACTGTGAAATGCCAAGAGTACTGATAATGTTTACAATCTGGCAACTTTAGATAGTGTTTTTCCGAAGATAGTGCTTTCAAACATCAAGAATCGCCATTTATAAAGCTCAGTATTAGTGTATAGAACCGATAAATGAAGAGAATACTCTTAATGTTTACAATTGAGGATGAATTGCTTGGAGTTTTCAAAATGACACAGTTTAACATCCTGAGGATTCATGTGTATACTTCTAAGAAAACAGCCAAATTTCATAAAAATCTTAAACTACAATGAGAGCCCCGGGAAATGATTAGAAACATGTAAGAAACACTTGAAATATTAGTAAATAGAGCCGTTCTATTTTTATGGCCTTGTTCAATCACTGAGAATAGAGGTAGAAAGCTGTGTAATGCCGAGGGTACTGATAATGTTTAAAATCTGGCAACTTTAAATGGTGTTTTTTCCTAAGAAAGTGCTTACAAACATTAAAAATTGCTGTTTATACAGCTCAGAATTTGTGTATAAAGCTGTTAAATGAAGAGAATTCTGATGATATTAACAATTGAGGCTGAATTGCCTGGCGTTTTCTGAATGACACAGTTCAAACCCTGAAGATTCATGTATACACTTCAAAGAAAACTGTCTAATTTTGGTGAAACTCTTAAAATACACAATGATATTCCCGGGAAATGATTAGAAACGTGTAAGAAACACTTGAAATACTAGTAAATAGAGCAGTTATATCTTTATGGCCTTGTTCAATCACCAAGATTAGAGGTAGTAAGCTTGAAATGCTAAGAGTACTGATAATGTATACAATCCGGCAACTTCAGATGGTGTTTTTCCAAAGAAAGTGTGTTCAACATTAAGAATTGCTGTTTATAGAGCTCAGAATTTGTGTATACAGCAGTTAAATGTAGAGAATACTGATTATATTTACAATTGAGGCTGAATTTCACGGAGTTTTCTGAATGACACAGTTCAAATCCTGAAGATTCATGTATATACTTCTATGAAAACTGTCTAGTTTGGTAAAACTATTAAAATTCAAAATGATATTCCCAGGAAATGATTAGAAACATGTAAGAAACGCTTGAAATACTAGTAAATAGAGCCTTACTATCTTTATGGCCTCGGTCAATCACCGAGATTAGAGGTAGAAAGCTGTGAAATCCCAAGAGTACTGGTAATGTTTAAAATCCGGCAACTTTAGGTGGTGTTTTTCAGAAGAAAGTGCTTACTAACATTAAGAATTGCTGATTATACAGCTCAGAATTTGTGCATAAAGCCGTTCAATGAAGAGAATACTGATTATATTAACAATTGAGGCTGAATTGCCTGGTGATTTCTGAATGACACACTTCAAATCCTGAAGATTCATGAATATACTTCTAGTAAAACTGTCTAATTTTGGTAAAACTCTCAAAATACACAATGATATTCCCGGGAAATGATTAGAAACATGGAAGAAACACTTGAAATACTAGTAAATAGAGCCCTTCTACCTATATGGGCTGCATCAATCACCACGATTAGAAGTAGAAAGCTGTGAAATGCCAATAGTACTGATAATGTTTACAATCCGGCAAATTCAGACGTTATTTTTCCGAAGAAAGTGGATTCAAACATTAACCATTGCTGTTTATAGAGCTCAGAATTTGTGTACATAGCAGTTATATGTAGAGAATACTGATTATATTTACAATTGAGGCTGAATTGCCTGGAGTTTTCTGAATGACACAGTTCAAATCCTGAAGTTTCAGGTATGTACTTCTAGTAAAACTGTCTAGTTTTGGTAAAACTCTTAAAATAGAAAGTGATATTACCAGGAAATTATTAGAAACATGTAAGAAACACTTGAAATACTAGGAAATAGAGCCGTTCTATCTTTATGGCCTTGTTCAATCACCGAGATTAGAGGTAGAAACTGTGAAATGCCAAGAGTACTGATAATGTTTACAATCTGGCAACTTTAGATAGTGTTTTTTCCGAAGATAGTGCTTTCAAACATCAAGAATCGCCATTTATAAAGCTCAGTATTAGTGTATAGAACCGATAAATGAAGAGAATACTCTTAATGTTTACAATTGAGGATGAATTGCTTGGAGTTTTCAAAATGACACAGTTTAACATCCTGAGGATTCATGTGTATACTTCTAAGAAAACAGCCAAATTTCATAAAAATCTTAAACTACAATGAGAGCCCCGGGAAATGATTAGAAACATGTAAGAAACACTTGAAATATTAGTAAATAGAGCCGTTCTATTTTTATGGCCTTGTTCAATCACTGAGAATAGAGGTAGAAAGCTGGGTAATGCCGAGGGTACTGATAATGTTTAAAATCTGGCAACTTTAAATGGTGTTTTTTCCTAAGAAAGTGCTTACAAACATTAAAAATTGCTGTTTATACAGCTCAGAATTTGTGTATAAAGCTGTTAAATGAAGAGAATTCTGATGATATTAACAACTGAGGCTGAATTGCCTGGCGTTTTCTGAATGACACAGTTCAAACCCTGAAGATTCATGTATACACTTCAAAGAAAACTGTCTAATTTTGGTGAAACTCTTAAAATACACAATGATATTCCCGGGAAATGATTAGAAACGTGTAAGAAACACTTGAAATACTAGTAAATAGAGCAGTTATATCTTTATGGCCTTGTTCAATCACCAAGATTAGAGGTAGTAAGCTTGAAATGCTAAGAGTACTGATAATGTATACAATCCGGCAACTTCAGATGGTGTTTTTCCAAAGAAAGTGTGTTCAACATTAAGAATTGCTGTTTATAGAGCTCAGAATTTGTGTATATAGCAGTTAAATGTAGAGAATACTGATTATATTTACAATTGAGGCTGAATTTCACGGAGTTTTCTGAATGACACAGTTCAAATCCTGAAGATTCATGTATATACTTCTATGAAAACTGTCTAGTTTGGTAAAACTATTAAAATTCAAAATGATATTCCCAGGAAATGATTAGAAACATGTAAGAAACGCTTGAAATACTAGTAAATAGAGCCTTACTATCTTTATGGCCTCGGTCAATCACCGAGATTAGAGGTAGAAAGCTGTGAAATCCCAAGAGTACTGGTAATGTTTACAATCCGGCAACTTTAGGTGG